>NW_026462396.1:0-5890 GCF_021730395.1 Mercenaria mercenaria | reverse complement strand
TTAATGAATTTTTGGGTTTTTGTGTACATTTTGGTCTTTTAATGTTTAACAGTTGTTTTTTCTATGTAGAAGGATTACAAAACAAGGAAGTAAAAGAGTTATTTAAACAGAAAATAAATGTGGTCTAAATTCAACCACATTATATTTTACTTCCTGTATGTTATATTAGGCCAAACTTATTCTACATTTTGTATCTCGGTGTAGTGTTTAAAGTTTTTAAGTGGAAACTATTTTTAAATAAAGACATATGTTTTCTTCATTTTAAATCATCTTTAATTAAATCATCTTTAGTTAAATCAGAGGTTTTTATTGGGTTTAAAACCTGTGGATTTTAAATTGTCCGGCATTGGTCGGTTCGGACCAAGGGTCAAAAGGTCAAATGAGGTTAGATTGACTTCGCACAAACAATTACTTTACTACTTTTGTATGTTACAATTTAACTATAGAGTACAGTAATTCTGCTTTGCCAACTACTCATTTTATTATGTTTTCCTAGCTATAATTGTGTTGTACATGTGATTATGTTTGTTTAGATGTTTTTCACTTGCAGTCAATGGTGTTTCTATGTGTTTTTGCTTTCCTCACGCTTGCTTATGTATTTTGTTTGCTCTTGTACTTTTTTGTTGCAAGCTTTGTACTTTTTATATTGTAAGCTATGATATCTGCCAATCTTTTACTGACATTAATCATGGATCTTTATGCTAAACACAAAACCAGTTTTACTTACTGTAATATCTTTATACAAGAATCTTTTATTGAATTTATCTATCTGTGATTTATCTTCTTCCTTTTAAGTGACATCCTAGATAGGTATATGTCATAGTTTTAGATTGTTTAGATATTTCTATTGGTATATTGTGCTAAATGCTATTTAACCCTTTAACACTAAAATCCATACTATCATTGCAGCTTTTATACAATTGTTTTAATATATACCATATGTTAATCTGTAGTCGATTCAAACGCTCACATGAGCTTATGTTGTACTTGTTCGATGTCTTGCCGACTTTAAATAAATCTTATCTTATCTTATCTTATTTTAAAGGCGCTCGCGGTAGTTTTTTCGGACGGGTCGATATTTACCCCAACACCGTGCCAATTTGGTTGCTCTTAATCCCCGTACCGTACCCGTACCGTACATCCGATTTCGGGAACTATCGGCTTTGTTCAGAGAATGGCGGAAACCTGCATCTATGACATCAAAATACTTCAGAAGCACGTAAAAGTCCGCTTATTAAGAAATCTGCCGTTTGATAATTTGATATATCTCAAGGTCACATGTTCAAATCATTGACGTCTAAACACTGAAAAGAGTTTCCGTAGAATTTATTGAGAAGCCTTTAACCTGCACCCTTCAAACTTAGTGGTGATTGGCCAAATGGAGTAGATAACCCCTATTGTTCTTAAGATCAGTATGTTAAAGGTTAAGGATGCAGCAGCCGGAATGATTCCTCTATGTTTCTTCCTTAAAAAATACAGAAAAAAAATCCAGTTTCTTCAGTCACACTTTCAGTGAGCTTATTCCACAGGCGAGCGACCTAGGACCATTTGATCTTCTCGTTAACTATCTTTGCCTTAAGCTGTGGACAAAAACAGAATACTGTCAATGATTTTGACTGAATATATGCCCTTGTTTGAAATAAAAATTGATTACGTATTTCGTACCAACCTGCGTTCTATAAATGCCATCCATACCCTACCTCGTTCTAATTTGATTTAAGCCAAATCTAATATGGTGACCTACAAATTTTCTTTTTGTTTTAGATTAGGTGGACATAAACAAATGCATGTGCAGAGTTTGATTAGTTCTATTATGTGAAACTCGATAAAATAGCAGACATACCAACTTAAGATTGACAAAAAAGGAAAACATAACCATCGGTCTGCTAAACAACTATTGTTCTTTTTTACAAAATCGATTTCTTTTGATTTCTCTGAGCATGTCTCCACTGGAAATAATTGTTCTGTTACAAAAAAAGATTAGTTGTCAAATTCATTCTAGTTATTGTACTTTACTGAAATACATGGTAAGAGTATGGAAATTTAAAAAAAAATGTTCAAAATAGCATCATACCTGAGGACAAATAAAACTGAAACACTGCTGGTGACCTAGTATTTTTATTTCATTTTTTCAATACATCATAACATGATCTTGTAATACAGAACATTTCATCAAAATCTATTATTGCAAAATCAATGACGAAAGTGCCGCGAGCCTCTTTAAATAGAGTTACCATTGTGATACTACAAAAATTGAAAAGACGATCCCATCATATATTCATCGAATGAACATTTTCGTTTGTGAACCTGTTAATCTGAGGTGGTACTATTCGGTGCTAAGTCAGCAGGCTGGGTTTTACTGTCAGACATCAAAAAGAAAATCAAGCACTTTGAGGGTTTGACTATACAAAGCTATACAAAGTAAACAAAACAATGTTGACACTTTTGAGTGACATATAAGCAAATGTCTAGATTCCTGATGTATGTCATGTATCATCTTTCATATCACTCAAACCAAATAAAGAATAAACAAAAGTCTAAAACAGAAACCTGCGTTTGAAAAACACATAAGCCCTCGGTGGGTTTTTATACGACTGTATCTGCGGAAAGATTCATCTTATTGTAAAGCGCAGCAACCCTAAACAACTCTGTAAAACTGCAGCTCGGGAAATCTCAACAGCTGCTGCTGGAAATACTTGCCGTTCGTCATCTCGGCATGAGACAACAAAGGCATAGGGGGCTGCCATTTTGTTATGCCCGATTGTTTTAGTGATCGAATATTTCAAAAACTTAATCGAATAATCTGATACTACCGGGGTAAAGTTCAAATGGTCGGCACCTTAGATCACGGGCAATAGTTTCGACTGTAGACCAGCAAGCCATTTAATAAGTGTACAGTATTGCCTCCCGAAACGACACCTCTCTTGAGTCTTTCCCTTCTTTGAGCGATAAACACAATTCCTCCCAAGCAAAACCAACGTACTTTTCCATCCCAAGAACGGTAATTACCTACAAGGAGAAACGAAACAAACAGCAACATTTTACTTCCCTTTAGCAACATCGGCAATGTCCGTTAGATTGTGTCGGACAGGACGGGAATATCATATACATAATGTATGCATGCACTGTTGAATGTCGATGGTACCAAGACTTTACATAGGATGTAATGGATTATTTGCCATAACACTGGGACCGGCGATGTTTAAAGGACAGACAACAAACAGAAAAAAAAGAGTTTTCGCGAGTATGGACGGCTATTAACACTCCCGCACGATAATTTAAACGACAGCAGGTTTATATTATCGTTTGATTATGGTTCTCATGCATCGTTGAACTCAAAAAGGTTGTCAATGACAGAAGTTAAGTGTAATTTTATACAAACATATTTTCTGTATTGAAACGTTTTAATGAAGAAAAATCATAATTATCAACCATCATATTTTCTAAACAAAACTATTGCAGTTCATATGTGCCTGATATTACTCGCAGTAGGAGTACGAAGAAAAAGAAGAACAAAAAATCTATACTGACTCATAACATATTATCTGTAAATGAGTATTTTTTAATTCGACTATAATATATTTTATGTTTAAACGCATATATCTACGTATATGGCGGTCGAGTCCCTCCCTGTCCCCTCTGTCTCTTAGATAGCCATCAGCTCCTACGCCCTTGCTCTTTACAACAACAATATGCTTGTCTCCGTCAAATGTTGCACTATATAACTAGTGTTTCGTACTTATATATGTTACGCGCATATAGCCAATCTGCGCATTTGGTAAATCGCGCAGCGCAAATAACCAATTTGTTATCTGCGCAACGATTTGTAAATCGGGCAACCTTATATATTTCTTATATGCGCAGGGTAACTGTCTTGCGCGTTTGGTAAATGAGTCTGCGCTTTTAACATATGGATAATATCTCCCGATAAAATTGAATATCATTAGAGGGTTAGACTTGTAGGCCTACATAAAATTGTTTTAATTTTAAAACTGACGGTAATCAGGCACGCGGAAAGGTGTGAATTGACTGTGCTTAATTTGTAAAGAACATTTTTTTAAAGGAAATGAGCATATTTATGCGGTAATTTCAATGAGATGCTCACGTCCCTGGTAGTTTATGGACTAAACATTTCTGTTGACGACGGTATTAAGAGTCATTTGTCATAGGTGTTAAAAAACTTTAAAATGATACAAAATATCTAAAGAATATTTAATAACACAAGTTTTTCTATTTCTTTTTTATTATTTTTTTTAACTTTTAAACGCCGTAGCCTGTGCGGGATGTCGATCCAGCGCTAGTATCAAATCCTGAAATGACACCGATATTTCAAATATATATTGATCATTTCTTACAGATCGTATTGATATTTTTTAATGTTTTGTAGTACAAAAGAGTAATTTTCACTAGAACGTGAACGAATTTTTGTTGCTGCGCAAGATGTGTCCTGCGCTAATAGAAAATCTGGAAATTACTCTGATAATATGAATAACTGCCATAAACCATGCTAACTTTTACATTGTTTAACAATTACAGACTGATATTGCAAATCTTGGTTTTAAAAATGTGTCATAAATTTATTTCAACATCAGTAAATTCATGGGAGTCGGTCACCAGGTTTCAATATCTGCAGTATGATACAATATGCAATAAAGCTCAAACATGCGTGAAGGTGTGATTTCCTTCGGATAGCCACATCGTCCTCTCTATTCTTTTTATAACTAAAGTATTTTTACTTCATTCGATCACACGCAGTCATTTTATACCGGATATAGAACATAAAGGAGACTTACATAAAAGACTGAATTGCCACACACTTACCACAATTCACCATATCGCTTTTTTTCATCATATTAAAAAAGCGCAATTCTTTTTTACCAACGTGAGCATATCTCTTGACATGGCCAAGATTAAAAATAAAACAAAAATAAGCAAAATTTAAAAAGACGATTCTTATAGATCTTTTATACTTATATCTTTTTTTTAATGTTTTATAGTGAGACAGATAGAATAACTAATAAGTTTCGTCAAAATGTGAACGAAATTTTACATTTTGTAGGTGCGCAAGATGTGTGTCCTGCTTTAATAGAACTGTGAAAATAACTCGAATAACTTGAATATCTTTTATAAACCATTTCAACTTTTACTTCGTTTTTCGATTACAGTCTAAAAATGTAGGTTTTGAAAATCTGAATATAATGTTTCATCCGTAGCCTGCGCGGGATGTTGTTCCTGCGCTAATAGTAAATTCTGAACTGACGCCGATATTTCAAACATATTTCAGTTCTAAAAGATACTATTTATATAACTTCATAAAAAATGTTTTCGGAGTAGAAAAGAAATAGAAAGAAGCGCGATTTCCGTCATAACGAGAACGAAATATTACATTTTTTATCTGCGCAAGATGTGTTTGCCCTGTGCTAATAAAAAATCTGGAAATAATCCTGATAACTTGGATATTTATCATCAACCTTGCTAACTTTATTATTGTTTTGTGATTACAGGCTGTAATTGTAGCTTTTGCCAAATGAATATTTTGTTACATCTGTATCTTGCGCGGGATGTCGGCCCTGCGCTAATAAAAATTCTGGAAATGATCCTGATTACTAGAATATTTTTCATAAACCATGTAAATTTTATCATTGTTTTACGGGCTGAAAGTCTAGCTTTTGCCAAAATGAATATCTTGATACATCTGTAATCGGCGCGGGATATCTGTCCTGCGCTAATAGCAAATCTTGAAATGATGCCGAAACTTCAAATATATAACTCTCACGATAGAATGACGTCACGTTAACGTGCGTTGACGTCAAAGATTTTGTTGCGACAAAGAAAAAGCGCTTGTATATTTATCTACTGTTTTAGATTAAGGGCATACTGGTATTGGAAT
>NW_026462395.1:0-73707 GCF_021730395.1 Mercenaria mercenaria | reverse complement strand
TAGAGTCGATTAACCAGCCTGGCTGCAAAAGAATTCATTCAATAGATCAGATTTTGATTTAGAATCAAAGACAAGTTCCCGAGTGGCAGGATTTGTGAGTGGTGGTATAGTTTGTTTATCAATTGTAGAGATGAAGCCTTTAATAACTTTCCACCAATCTTTAGCCGAAGTAAAGTCAGATTTAAGTGTGTCAGCAAGTTTTGAGAAGTGATTTTGTTTAGTTGCGCGAATGCGCGAATTAATGATACAATTTCATTACGAACCTTTCTGAATTTATTCCAGTGCCCTGGGTTTTATAAAGTTTAGCTCTGTGATAATATTTTTGCGTTTCTGAATTTTTTCTTGATTTGTGCTGTGATCCAAGGTTTATCATTAGGTTTCACAGTGATATTTCTTAAAAGAATACATTCCTTAGACAGTTCGAGGAGTTTATTAGTAACAGATGTAGTATAGTTATTGATGTCTTCAGGTTTGAAAAGATCCTAGTTTGTATCCTTGATTTTACGTCTTAGTTATGTATAATCGCCGCGGTCGTATTGCCATATGAAACGTTTAAAAAGCTTGACACGGGGCGTAGAAAATGTAAATAGAGCATAAACAGGACAATGGAACTGTTTATTCTGGTCTAGAATTGGTTCCCCAACACCAGAGGTTATAACTTTATGACTACAAGATACAAGAAAGAAATCAAGAAGAGCAGAAGAAGACTCTGTGGAGTGGGTAGGTTCATTTATAAGTTGCTCTAGATTAAACTGCTGGCAAATATAATTAAGTTTGCGAGTCATGTGTGGGTTCGAATGATTAAAGTTAAAGTCGCCAGTGACAATTATGTCTGATATACCTGTATCTAGTGCTAAACCGAAAGAATCTTCAATCAGATTAGTATGATAGGCGTCGGCGTTGGGGGACGATAAATAACAGCAAACAGGAAATGCTTGGAATGAGAAGAGATCAGTTCTATCCAGATACACTCCAGACCTCAGGGTTTGAGATCTAACCTTCTTTTGTAGTGTAGGGTCTTTTTTAAGTAAACTATAACTCCGCCGTTGCCATTCTCAGTTCTGTCTTTTCTTTCTGGAGTGTGAAAGCAAGGAAGTTTTATATCGTTAGAAGATACGTTTGGATTTAACCATGTTTCTGTAAATGCAAGTACATCAAAGATACCAAACTACACCTAGAAGGTCAATCTTATTTAAAAGGCTTTGTTCAACATATTGTAAGACTGAAATGCATCTAGTCTACTTGTTATTATTTCTGATAAAGTGTTTAATATTGAAGAAAAGGCAGATGAGGAAGAACTATTGGAACTTACTGACAGCGGGCCAGAATTCGGTTGAACGTCAACAGCTAAAGCTATAAAGAGACAGAGCCAAGTTGTACACAAAGATCCTGTAAATACAAGAATAACATATCTCATAAAGGAAAGGTTTTGTTTGAATTTAATCCCAGGAATCATATGCTTATTTGGGTATATAATGTTATTTTTCAACTGGAGCTTTAATTGGATGGTCAGAGAGTATGTAAATAATATGTTTGAAATAGTGACCAGAAGTACAACACAGTGCAAAAGTAATGGGAATTTCCATGGGCAAGTATAATTTTGCATAACCGTGGGAAAGAACGAATTACCTATTATGTTATAGCTGACAATGACAACAAAAACAGTTTAGCCACAGCCATGCACACTCGCAGGGGAATACTTGATGCCAAGTGCATTCCGTGTGAACTGGTCCGAATGATTAGGTTGAAACTTATATAAAGAAATGTAAGAGTATTAAGTAAATAGTGAAACTGTACAGAATTACAGAAAAGTGCATATAGAGAAAGTAAAGATTCCATACTGAACGAATTATGGTTACTGAAAAATGATATGAACTGACGTATAAATTATACGTTATTATACATAGTTAGTTGTATAACTGCGAAAATTTGACTATGAGAGTGAAAAATATTTTCTAAAGTATTGAGAATGAAAGCTACGTCCAGATACACAGATGAATCTGCTGGGAATGCGATAGTACTCGCATCGGTAGGTAGTAAATATTTATGTAGTCTGAGTAAAATATAACAGTAGCTTGATCTGGGAAGCAGTATTCGGCTCTAGTGGATTTTGCCAGATCGGATCTCACGAGGCGCGCAAGCGCCGAGTGTGATCCGACCTTGCAAAATCCACGAGAGCCGAATACGAAGTCCAGATCTAGCTACTGTTATAATGACCCTTTTATTATATACCTTTACCATTTTTGATTCTTGTTTTGTTCTTGAACGAAATCTTCAATGTTTATCGATATTAAATGGAACACAGTGAAGTTTTGATGTACGCTTTTTATAGAAATATGTCGGGTCATGCATATTAATGAAAATAGTCCGGCAGCATACAATACGGAAGGTACTATACGGAATTTAAAAGGTACAATACGGAATTTTTGTCCGTGTGTTCATTTTTGATTGTGAAATACAAGCAGATTTTTTACAGAATTTATATAGGTATATGATAAAAGAATATACAGCATTAAAACACACAGGCGAAACTGAAAGCTACATATACAAAAGAATATGTTGGTAATGTAAAGGTACTTAGTCACATTCGTAAATACTGTTTAGAAAACCTAATGAAAAGGTTACATATATCTGTCTTTTAACTGAGATAGCATTGTTATTTAGCAAAATATATAAGGATTAAGATAGGAAATGAAAAACCAAACAAAACGACAACATATTCTTAATGATATCAGCCCGAAAAGGATTTCACTTTATACATGGCCCTAAAGAACAAATGACTTTGTTAAGAATGTTTCATTTTCAAACCTAATAAAGTAACTATATAAAGTCCGTTACATGCACTGCAAGTTTATCTGCTATACATAGGTACTACAAATATTAACATGTTTTAAAATAGGTATATACCAATAGAGTATCACGCAAAAAGAAAATATATCTACATATATTTACAATCTGAGATGAAAACTTTCATACAAAACACAAAACTGTCATTATATATCTTTCAATCTTGTAGTGACAATTAAAATTCAAATATAGAAACTTGACTACTTTGTCATTTTTTATGGCCCATGCGAATCAAAAATACATTGTGATAATTCTATAAGATCAATAGAGCATCACGACAAAAAGAAAATATATCTACATGTATTTACAATTTGAGATGAAAATTTTCATACAAAATACAAAACTATCATTATATATCTTTTAATCGTGTAGTGACAATTAAAATTCGAATATAGAAACCTGACTACATTGTCATGCAAATCAATAATACATTGTGATAGTTGCTATAAAATCACTCAAATTTTGTAAAATCAAGTTCTACTTAATAGCACCCAATGACAATGACAATTATTTATTTGACAATGGCCACTGATCCATATCAAACAAATACAGCAAGTATGGTATGAATACAAAACTGGTACCCAACAATGGTCTGAATATAGTATTACAAATAAACCACTACTTGCAATTCTAACTACAGTCAAGTGTGGTATAATACAAACAGACATTATGGTATAATTGCAGTGACCTGTACAAAAAGTACACAAAGTTGCCCGTGAAATGTTTATGTATAACTCACTTTTAATGCAATTCTAGAACAAAACAAACCCATAGGGCATACCTTACAATTCAAGACAGGTATGCAGAATATGACATAATAACAGTATCAAGTGTACAGTATATAAAATTGAGTTGTGCATTAAACCAAGGGTTACGCATTTAACATATTTAACTGTTTATTTATTTACTAGTTCATCAATAAAAATTAAAAACAAATTCGGGGATGCTAAACAGCCTTGCATTAGACCCATTGGACAGTTAAAATAGTCTGTCAAACCTTCATCTGTTTTGACACAAGCTTCTACAGATCATACATACCAATAATTGCATTGTACAATTTACCTTTTAAACCCGAACGCCTAAGAGCCCCCCCAAAGTTTGTCTCTTTTAATCAAGTCAAAACATTTCATAAAATCAATAAAAGCAAACTACATATTCCAACCGGGTTTGGCCAGCTGTCTATTTATAACTGCTCGTAAAATAAACACATTATTTGTTGTAGAGTAATCTTCATAGAATCCGGCTTGTGGCTCACCCAATTTATCAAATAAATTTACATAAAAATTTAAACGCCTCGTTATAATGCTAGTATAAATCTTATTGAAGATATTCAACAAGGAGATTCCCCTGTAATTATCAGGTGAATTAATATTTCCCTTTTTATGGACAGTAACAATTATTGCCTTACTCCATGATTCTGGGAACGGTTCTGTATCATATAATCTATTAAATAATTTACTAACTAACGGCAACGGTGAGTCGATATCGTTAATAAAGATTGGGATATAGCTTTTAACCACGTTTCAGTGACTTAACTGCTTTTAGAATTTCTTCATCGGTAATTTCAAAGTCTTCTATATCTTCTATATCATTTTCAATTATATCTATGGGAAGGAAATCATCTGTTTCAAAATTATCGCTAGCATCTGTATCAAATAAATTTAGAAATGATTCCTCCAATTAGTCAAACAAATAGAACTTTTTGTTTGGATTTTTTTATTACTCATTTTCTTAAGTTTATTCCAGAATCGCCAATCAGCAATTGATCGGTATTATTAGTCAAATCGAGCTCCAATAATGAATCTTCGAGCATTTTAATTCCTTTTGAGGGCCGTCTATCGTAAAAAGGAGATGAGCTCGGAGGTAAATAAACAAAACACCAAAAATCATATCTCTTCTCGACTTCAAAAAGCTATTACTTAATTTTACAAAAATACCAAAGTCGCAGTTTGGCTATAAACGGGTTACAAACTGGTTGACAGATTGTTTAACAAATAGCATGATCCTCGCCATTGTTCTACCGGCGTTGGCATATTTTTCACCTGGTACAAAATAAAAATCATGGTCATTAAAAAGGTATCAATATTTCCAGTATCAACAAGCCATGTTTCCAACAGAACAAATACATCAAAATTTTTACAATAGGATAAAAATTCAATATCATTGAGTTTGTTTTGGAAACTCTCTACATCCCAAAATAAACAGTTTATGAAATAATTTTCATCTGGACCTTGGCCAATGTCCTATCTAGGTTGGTCATTGTCACCTAATGCGGAATGTATAGACTGCATTGAGGCACTGCTGAAACTAGACGTGTTATGTAAGTATTGTCCAATTTATTTGACCTGTCAAAAAATGGACCCGGCTTTCATTATATTCTGTTCGAGCCTATACAAGATTAACATGAAAGCCGGGAACATGTTTTGACAGGTCAATTAAATAGTACAATACTATAGCGTATCAATATCAAGGTGAAGTTTACAGGTTATTTTACTGTACGGTTCAGTTATTTTGCACATTTTTGAGTTTTATATAAATTATACTGTTTATCAAAAGTGCAGGGTCTGGCTTTGAAGAAGAGTGCTGATCGCATGCGAGTAAGGTCTTCATTTATAAAAACACCAGAGTGGCCGCATTTTTTCAGACCTACCCTTGCCCTGTGAACAGCATTTCTCACCCTGTATGAGGAAAATTTGACAATTATGTCACGTGGTTTGCCATCTTTTTTGTCCTATACGGTGTGACCTGTCAATGTCAGAAATGTGCACATCTAAGTCAAGTGCATTAGCGATTTCTAGAATTTTGCCGTCAGTAAAATTAATTCGTTGTTATGTGAAGGGACATTATCATTTATCATGGCTTCGTTTTGCTCCAATGGAGAAAATTCATGACCAAAAGAGTTAGTAGGTGTATGTTTGACTTCAGGAATACCACTAAAATGAAGACAGTTTCGTCGGCTGTACTGTTCTGCAATATCAGCATCACGCTCTAGTTTCGAAACGCGCGTGCTCAGTTTGTCATTTTCTTCCTCTAAGTGGCGAATTATGGTGTTTACACCAGCAAGACCACCATCTACAATAGCTTGGACTTGCGTGTCTACATCAACAACGTTACGGTGACTTGGAAGTTCAGACCTAAATGTATCCCTTAGTATGTTTGCTAGTGACTGGATGTCTTCACTAGAGGGAATTATTTGCGATTCCGCCATTTTTAACTTTTTAGTGTCTATATAATCTAATGGAGATGATAGTTCTCTCTTTCTAATTTCAGTCACAGTGTTGAACAATCAGCTGTATTATTGTCACTCATAGTATTTTAATGTTACAATCTTTTTCGATTACTAGTAGTATAGATAAAAAAAATTTGCGCGGGGAAGGTCTCTATTTATAGTTTGTTTCTATATATAGATGGTGATACACAGTTTTCACGAATATCACAGATATAAATGGCTAAAGTGCAAAACTTCACTTCAAAATTTAGAATTTCAAGTCTTACTGGTTCACAAATTACTTTTAAACCATAAACATCAATATCTGTTCACATCACAGAGACCTCCGTTCATCAGTTAAATCAGTTTTCATTTTTTAACATTGCACTCTGGGCTTTGTAATTATCTTTTTAGAACGTTACGTTTAATCTATTTATAATGCATCTGATTTCCTTCCGTTTGTCTCCCTTACAAAAAAATCTACAGGTTAAGCTTGTCACATACTTCAAACTGTAAAGTGCTTGTTTTTCAAAACCTGGAGCGAACTGATCGATCTTAGGAAATGTTTTAAATACTATTCGAAATTTAAACGGTCTATTAGCAGTACATTACAGATAATATATAAAAGACAACACTTTATTTTCTATTGACTATGGAAATATGCACAAATGAATTAAAATATCACCAAGAATTTCTAAGGGATGGATGTGTGTGTGTGTGTGTGTGTGTGTGTGCGTGCGTGCGTGCGTGCGTGCGTGCGTGTGTGTGTGTGTGTGTTCGGGTTTAATGTCTTTTTCAACATTTTTTCAGTCATATAAACGACGGTGTCTACTTGTAGCAGTGAGCACAATGCCCAACTTTATAGTGCTGCCTCACTGGAATATCATGCCGTAGACACGTGGCATGATACCCCACCCAGTCACATTATACTGAGACCGGGCTGACCAGTCCTAACACTATCCCCTTAATGCTGAGCGCCAAGCGAGGAAGCTGCTAGTACTATTGTATACATGTACGTCTTTTGTATGACGCGGCCGGGGATCGACCCACGACCTCACGCGCTGGAAGCGAAGCTCTACCTCTAGGCTACCGAGGCGGTTCTAAGGGATGGAAGATCATCTGTTCATAAAAGGTACATGGGTAGTGACGAATTAGAGAAGAATGATTTCTTGTGCAATAATGTAATTCTGACATTTTTAAGCCTTTAGAAATGTCCATTAACAAACTAATATACACACTTATACTTTTCGAAATGATTATCTATGCTCCTGGTGTTGTTTAATGTATGTGCTCCAAAATGTAACAATGTTTATTTTTCCCATAACTGGTAAAATACGGGCCACAGAACAATCTACTTACTGTACAATACTCTGTTTTAAACAAGCGATACTTAATTTCATTTATATGATGTGGTACATAGATATTAGTAATTGGATGTACAACTGTTGATGTAAGAGCTGATGGATGTGACGAACAGATTCGAACCCGCTTCGCATAAAGCTCACCGATAAGACATATCCGCACACATAAGAGTAACTGCACGGGATATATGCGTTCCATTACGACCGTGGCATTTTTGATACTTAATCTAGGCTGAAATGATACAGTATATAGGTAAACATGGTTAATATGTGAATATAATTATGGTACACGATTACTAAGCAAGTCAGGTCATTAGGTCATTAGCACCAGACCTGAAAGAAAATGCCTCTGTACTTGTTATTCCCTACCCCTATGTATTCTATAAGAACCATTGTCACTAAGCCATTTTAATCGTACATTTCTCACGTAAAACGCGCAGTTTGGTGAATGGGTACCTATAGGTGTCGCACAGTAATAAGGCGCTTTGAAATGTAAACAAACAAAACAATAGCATAAATAATGAAGGGGTCTATGCAAAAAGATACCTATCTCCATTTAGTAAATGTGTTGGGAAAACTCATTTTTGTAAAATTTCGGTGAAATGTAATATTTCCCAAAATAATTGCAGTTATAGATTTTATACTATTTGAACAGTCATATTACAAAATTTCGTGTATTTTGCACTATTTATATACTTTTTATAACAAAAATGTCTTGTTTTAGTCAATTATGTTTATGCAACAAGGGTTCTAAGTCCATTGAATTATGCAACAAAGGTTCTAAGCCCATGGAGTTAGTGCCGTTGTTGCATTTAAAGAACCATGTGAGAATCATTTTTGCCTAAATATATCAACGAAATATATTAATTTTACATACCTGATTACTTTTAAAATTATTGATATAATCTATTTACATTAGGCGTGTGTTAATTTCTTTTTATCCGAAACAGCCATAAAAGCCCTGAACTTTTGATGTCAACTCATTGTGGAGTTAGACCCAATACGTGAAATACCATTTTTATCAGTCTTAAACAGAAGAATACGTTGCTCAGGGAGTTAACCATGTGTGGAATGTTCTTTTGGTAAACAAATATAAAACACAAAATAAAAATGTCAATATCATTTTTTTTCTAGGGTGCCTCAAGTAAACGGATTTAATGAGACAGAATTCTAACTTCAACATTGAAAAAAAGGTCGAATCCCGTGTTTCTGTTTTGAATTTTGCTTACTTCATTAAAACATAACCTTGGGGCAGACGTAAAACCTACCTAAATTTCTTCCACGATATGACTAAAGAGTGAAAGCAAAATAGAGACCTTTTACCGCATGTAACTCAATATTTTTAAAGGTGTAACTCTACCCCTTCTGTTTAAGTAGTAAATTCACTTTGAACATCAAGAAATCGCTTATCAAATGAATTTTTTTCCATTTTTGTACAATAAATTAATTATAGGGAATGAAACGTCCGTATATAGTTATTCGTCTTTGTTGTTTGCATATACTGAGGCATTTTTTCGATGTTTTCCGGTTCCGGTTTATGTACACGTCGCAGACTGGTTGTCTGCATGAACATCCGAGCACCCCGAATCAGTCACAGAAATTCGTAAACCTCGCAAACATGATTACTGTACGTGCAATTAAATACACTTTTAAAACAGTAAGGAAGTGTTTAGGCCGTCAAGTTTCTGCTTGGAGTGCAAAAAACAAAACAAAAATCCTAAAGCCAGTGCGAGAACGCGGTGAATGACGTCATCGTCACAGCTTCCCATAAATTTTGCAAAGTATGATATTCGCTGTAAGAGGTATGATGACACTAAATGTAAACTGATAGAGCGAAGTTTCACTTTCTTTTGATTGTTAAATATTTCTTTGTAAAAGTAGATTTATGATAGGAATTGAATACTCTTCAAAAAAGGAGGTACTCGATTACGGGTCCAATACCTTAAAAGAGATTACTAAGTACTGATTTTTTATTTACATGTTGCTAAAAATAGAAACGCCATAATACTGTGCGGTACTCTTAGTATATTGAACAAGCGATAATTTATCTTTCATCATGCACAAGTCACATTGTCTCAATATCCACATATTTTATGCTTTCGCTAGCGTTACACGAAAAACTTGCGTGAACTTTCCTGATGAACATCCGGACTAGAGGTCACAACAATGTGCACATGTTTAGGCGAAAAGTCAACAAACAAAAATAGAATGCAAAATATTCACAGTTTTACAATAAAACTCGACATGATGAATGAAATTCATCTTAGATATGATTTTGACTTTGAAGTCATACATTGGTGTACATCTGCACTGTTTATTTAATTCATATTGCACATTTATGCTGCATATACACGTTTTAGCGTAGCTATAATATTTCAGCTCAGAGAATGTTTATATGCTTTTAGGATTAATGGACGCGACCATCAGAAAATAAAAACAGCAACAGTTAAAGGCGCTCGCTACAGTTTACCGTGCCAATTTGGTTGTGTTTCTAATCGATGTAGCTCATTGCAGAGTTGGAGCGGTCTTCTGCGCATGCCCGGAAGTGATTATCTAATGTCGCGTACGGCAAAAATTCGCAGATTATTGTATGTTCGCATGAATTTAATGTATAATATGTATAATATACTGACTAAAGGTTAGGGTTAGTATCACCATGGTTACAAAATATATACATTTAAAGTACTTTTAGTTCAAATTGCTTCAATCCGACATATACTGGAGTCTATAATTTATACCGGCGCTCGAACTCTGCATTGAGTCACAGCTGTTTCTAATCCCGTACCGTACCCATACCGTACATCCGTATTCGTAAACTATAGGTTTTGTTCGGAGGAAGGCGGAAACATTCATCGTTCTATGACATCAAAATTCTTCAGAAACACCTTAAAATCCGCTTATTAAGAAATCTGCCATTTGATAATTTGATATATCTCTAAGTTATTTGCTCAAACACTGAAAGAGTATTTCGTACCAACCTGCGTTGTATAAATGCCCGCCACACCTCATCTCGTTGTAATTTGATTTAAGCGAAATCTAATATGGTGACCTATCAATTTTCTTTTTGTTTTAGATTAGGTAGATATAACCAAAGGTATGTGCAGAGTTTGATTAATTCTATTATGTGAAACTCGATAAAATAGCAGAAGTACCAACTTAAAATTGACAAAAATATGCAGAAATAGCCCTTGGGTCTTTCTTTACAAAATCATTTTCTTTTGATTTCTCTGAGCATGTTTCAAATAGATAGATTGTTTTCCGTTATAAAAATGCTTAGATATCAAATTTATGTTGATTATTGTACTTTACTGAAATATATTTTAGGATTATAGAAATTTTGAAAAATGTTAAAAATAACACCATATCTAGGGGCAAATTAAATTGAAACAAAGCTGGTGACCTAGTATTTTTCTTTCATTTTTCAATACATCATAACATGATCTTTTAATACAAAACATTTCATCAAAATCTATTATTGAGAAAAAAATTACGAAACTGTAACGAGCGTCCTTAAGTTATGGTAGCCAGAACTAGTTTTAGCGTACATTGTCCTACATTTTTACATCAGCCAATCAGAATAGTTTTATAATCTAGACCGGAACTTATGTTGGCCAGTTGCGGCCATTTTAAACCCGTGTCAAATTTTATCGTCTGTGTATAAACTGTCACGGGCAGCTTAAAAATCTGCAATATTTTCTGTCAAAATCGTACAAAATGTCGCGAGGAACATAAAAACCGCGATATTTTATAATAGTGGTTGGAAACAGCAAGGAAACATTTGACTCCGGTGGCCGGTAGCGTTCATTTTTTGACTCTACATTTCATCCTCCGACAGTCGAGAAACAAAAAATCCGCGACATTTCTTGCAATTTTAGTAGAAATTCTACAAAAAGTCGAGGGTAAAAATTAAGCCGCGACTTTTTCTTTCACTATAACGGTCTCATAAAATGTCGCGGCGAAAAAGAAATCTGCAGTAGAAGTAGCAGCAGTAGCAAGAACGTGAAATTGGCAGTAGCAGTATCAGCAGTAGCAGTAGCAGTAGTATCACTAGCAAAGAAAAATCATGACATAAGCAGTAGCAGTGGCAGTAGTATAAATAAATGTAGCAGCAGTAGCACTAGTAACAGTAGCAGTTGCAAAAGTAGCATTAGCAGTAGCAGCAGCAGCAGGAGTAGCGACAGTAGCAGTAGCAGAAGTAACGGTAGCAGTGGCAGCAGTAGCAAAAACGTGAAGTTGGCAGTAGCAGCAGCAGCAGTAGCAGCTGTTGCATAAGCAGTAAAAGTTGCAGGATCTGTAGTAGCAGTAGTAGTAGTAGTAGTAGTAGTATTAGTAGTAGCAGAAGCAGAAGCAGAAGCAGTAGCAGCAGTACCAGTAACAGCAGCAGCAGTAGTAGAAGCGGTAGCAACAGAAGCAGTAAAAGCAATAGCAGCAGTTGCAGAAGCTGTAGTATCAGTATCAGTAGCAGCAGTAGCAGTATCACAGCAGCAGTAGTAGTAGCAGTAGCAGCAATAGCATAAGTAGTATCAAAGGTAGCAAAAACGTGAAAAAGGCAGCTGTAGCGGTAGCTGTAGCCGCTGCAGCATTAGCTGTAGCAGCAGTAGCACCAATCGCAGTTGCTGCAGCAGGAGTAACAGCAGCAAAAGTAGTAGTAGTAGCAAGCAGTAGCAGAAGTAGCAATAGCAGCAATAGCAATTATTGTAACTGTAGCAGCAGTAGAGGTAGGAGCGGTGGCAGTAGCAGAAGTAGCTGTAGCAGTAGCAGTAGCAAAAGCGTGAATCGGCAGTAGTACTAGCAGTAGAAGAAAAAATCGTGACAATTGCAGTAGCAGTGGTAGAAGTAGCAGCAGTTTGTAAAACAGACAGTAGCAATAGCAGCAGCAGTAGTAGTAACAAAAACATGTGCTATTACTTCTGTTACTACTGCTACTACTATTACTGTTGCTATTGCTGATACTGCTATTACTGCTGCTGCTACTGCTGCAGTTGCTACTGCTACTGCTCAAACTGCCACTGATGCTACTGCTGATACTGTTCCTTCTGCTACTGTTGCTGTGCTAATTCTGCTTCTGCTTCTGTTGTTGCTGTTACTCCTTTTACTACTGCTACCTCTGCTACTGCTATTGCTGCTTCTGCTGCTACTGCTACTGCAGATTTCACTTTATTGCTTGTGTTACTGCTGCTACTGTTACTGCCAGTATCTTATTTTCTAAGTTTGCTACTGCTACTGCTACTGCTAACTTCCCACACGTCTTTTAAAGCCCGTGAATCACGCTTTTCATTCGCATTTTTATAAATGTCGCGGGTAAGAAATCTGCGACTTTTGTTTTAAAGAAGCCTAGACTTTTTATAAGAGACGTTTCCAGGCATAAAACCTCGAGGCTTAGATGTTTAAAATTGACTTTTTTCAAGGTACGCATCAAATCAAAATATCGCGGATTAAAATGGCCGCAATCGGCTACCTAAAGTAAGAATATGTTTGCGTGGCTTAATCTACTATGTAGACAGAAAAGGTCGCGGTTTCGTCCGTAAATCGCGACTTTTTACGAAAGAAGTGTGACAGAAAAACTCGAGAGTTTTTCTTGGCCGCGATGTGCAACGTTGAATCAAAAGACTGAAAGTACTGGAGGATCGATTTTCTTTGAATAACACAGGTTGTAAAACATTTTGTTGATCAGCATCTATCATTAATCAATTAATATTAGCTATTTGACATTGACGGAACCGGCTTCCTAGACACAGCCTTCTCCGCATGTAAAAATATCACGGTTTAATACATACTCCCCGTCAATCATTTCTAACATCTATTTTTTTACCTCTGATTTGTTATCCGTAATCTAGACTCCGTGTACATATGAATTAAAATGCTGCAAGTAAGTTAAGAAGCGCTTTGCAATGTAGCAGGATTGAATTTTAGTAGCTTGTAACCTAAAATGTCAATAATATGATTTACAGATTTCACACTACACCGGATTTGTCCATGTTATTTTTTACAGCGTAAGCATACAGTATTTAGTAGTACTGCAGAGGTTAAAGGTTAAAATTATGTACAAAACAAGTAGTGATTGATTGTTTAGAGTTCAGCGTAGTAATTTTCGCCAGTGTAGCGGGAATTTATTGGATCAGCTGATTGTACGATTGATACTGAAAGGGGCAGCACTGTTTCTGTAGGGAGCCCTGTTGTTGCATCCTGAGACCTTAGACAAACTTAGAGATGTTGTGCAGTATTTAGAAGTATATGTCTGTTAATTTAGAATGTATTGCTTTGTCAGTTTCCTGTAGTAATTGCTGTTTTACGGTTTTTATGTTGTTCAGTATTCGAGTTTTCATTGGTTTCCGCGTTCGGGTTTGGAGTCCATATTCTGTCACTTGGTTTGCAATGCCGCTCTCTCTGCATCTAATTACTCTAATTTGCATGTCTATAATAGTGGTTGGTTCTCTGTGTTTCCGGTCTTGCTAACCAGCACATTACCGCCACGGATTAGTGAGCCAGTGTAATAAAGTGGAGACATTCATCTCTTGGATGAAGGTAAAAAATATATCTATTGAGAAAGTGTTATTGTAATAACTATTGTATTTTTGATTAGTCATTCAGTATTATCTATAGAGAAGTAAAAAACACAACAGATGCAAAACTGCTTCAGTCCGACTTAGAAACTGCTGGTAAATGAGAACAGGATTGGCTGATGCACTTCCACCCAGATAAATGCAATATTCTTAGCATCACACAGAAAAAGAACCCCATCAAGTTTTGCTATAAATTACATAATCATGCTTTAGAAAAAGTTGAATCCTCAAAATACTTAGGTGTCACAATCCAGAATATTTTAAAATCGGACAAACACATCAATTCCATTACAAATAAGGCAAATCAGTCACTTGGTTTTCTTCGTAGAAACTTAAAAATTGACACCTCAAAAGTAAAAGAACATGCCTATAAAGCCATAGTTAGCCCCAAATTAGAATACTCTTCAACAGTCTGGGACCCACACACTAAAAATCATATAAATCAGATTGAGAGGGTTCAGAGAAGAGCCGCAAGATTTGTCACCAGTCGTTATCATAACACAAGGTCGGTCTCAGACATGCTAAATAATCTGAATTGGTCAACCCTAGTTATCAGAAGAACTAGAGCAAGACTCATCATGTTTTATAAAATAGTCCGTCACATTGTAGCTATTTACCCTGAAATAATTTATTGGTCCCTACAGGCTTATGAACAAGGTATGGTAGCATATACTCTTCATATAGACTCCTATAAATTCTCATTCTATCCCAGGACCGTTAGCCAGTGGAACATGTTGCCTATTATAGACCATGAAGCAGCCACAGTTGACATGTTTAAGACCATCGTCACTGTGCCTGTTGTTGTCTCAGCCATAGTTAATTAAACAACTACTCATTCTACTGTAGAAATATTTTATTCTAAATTCTAGCTCCTGTACTATAAATTTCCGTATGTACACACACTATATTTTTAGTTATTTTAAATTCATCAGCGCCTATACATAATCTTCATTATTATAAGGGAGTGTAGTATTAAGAAGAAGAAATCGTCCGGTAGCCTAGATTCGCGCATTAATATGTTACTGCAGTCAGAACAGAAAACAACAAAAATGTACACTATACTGACTGTCAAGTACGTTAAAATTGATGTTCGACGGTTGAAAATACCATCGTGGCAAAATAATCATATATCTGATGGTTACATAAATGATGGCATGGAACTATAGTACCTATTGCACTACATGTACAGAGGCATTTTCTTTCTGATCTGGTGTCATTGGCTTTGCTCATTTATTGTTTTATCTCCCTTAACCAAGTAAAAGCAGACTTACTCCCATGTTTTGGTAAAAAAGACTATTAGAAATGCTTATTAATCAAAAGTAATTTAACTAAAATCACCAAACTTAAGGTAACTTGATATGAACAACCAAGATGGCGTCACGAAATTGAGGTTGGTCGCATGATTTACTCGTATAGACGATATACTGCTACAGAGGTCTAAAATGCATTAAAATCATTTAATACACACATATACAATTGTAAAATGCATTTAATTTATAAAATTGTAAAATCAAATGTTCTGGAACTAACCATGAAAACTAGTCAATTTTTGTGCACATTTTGCGGAAAAGTTGTGTATCCAAACTGAAACAAAAAAAAATATATCCTCATATCTTTGAATATGTTCTTCAGGTGCTCCACCTATGAACAAAAGAACTTTTCAACTGAGTTTTATGCTATTTGCTCTGTAATTTCATCAGTTAATTATAAATTTCTATATTTTACACCCTAAAAAGTTGAAATATGCCTGCTGTATGAGGGTCGTTAAAAAAATTCAAAGTACATGTAAGTTTACATGGTTCATATTTCTGAGACTTTACATCCTAACATATTAAGAGTTTCGAGTGATGTGTTCATTTCTTAATAATTTTGCATTGTTTGTATTTTAATTTTATAAAATGTTTACAATCTTTTCAATCTGTGTCCTAGTTCAAATATGTTTGCTACTGTTTGAATAACCCTCAATGTCAAATCTTCACTGACTTGCATGGAAATCTCATGAAAAATGTTGACCTTAGGCCATACTAAATTAATGTATGTTTAATGTAATTGTTAAAGTACATTTTCTTGATTTTCTATTGCCCCCAAGAAATATAGAGTCAGCTTAGATGAGGATTTCTGCATTTAAAACATGCAAGGGTCATAAAACATAATGTTATATACCCAAAATCAGCTATGTTTGGTTTCACTTTCCGTTCATAGGACTGTGAGAGTTTTACGATAAACATATTTTTGGAATTGCATAGCCCCTTGTTACTGAATTTATTTGCAACAAAATATTGCAGTTTATAATTTACTAACGAAATTACAGAGCAAATAGCATAAAACTCAGTGGATAAGTTCTTTTGTTCATAGGTGGAGCACCTGAAGGACATATTCAAAGATATGAGGATATAAATTATTTTCAGATTAGATACATAACTTTTCCGCAAAATGAGCACAAAAATTGACTAGTTTTCATGGTGAGTTTCAGAACTTTTGATTTTATAATTTTATAAATTAAATGCATTTTTACAATGGTATATGTGTGTATTAAATGATTAAAATGCATTTTTAGATCTCTGTAGCAGCATATCGTCTATAGAAGTAAATAATGTGACCAACCTCAATTTCTTGACGCCATCTTGGTTGTACCTTAAGCCAACTCTTCATGCCCATTATATGTTATTTTATCATACGTATATTTAGTAATATTTTCCATGAAATGTGTTTTCTTGACGAAAGTTAGTGTAGGATATTTGTTATTATAGGTACTTATGGATATTTGTCTTTGGTCATATTATTTCGACCTTGAGCCTGTGACGTAGTTTTTGCGCAAGCGCACAAGCATTATTATCAGCTTATCTTAAACTAACAGTGATAGAGGAAAGCATGCGTTAAAACCGCTGTTTTAGGTATTTTAGAACATGTACAGATGACCTAGTTTTTGATGTATAAGAATGCTTGTGGGTGCGTAGCTATACTTTTTGTAATATAATTGATGTTGAGGCATTTTTTTCATAATAAATGAAGGATAAAAGAAATCTGAGACATTTGCAGTAGTCATACATATTTAATTATCAATTAAATGTATATTATATGTTGACCTACTTGTGGCTGTTTACATTTATGTATCACGTGATATGTATCAACCAATCAGAAACATTCAGCTGTATTGGGGTTATCATTGTTGAAAAAGAATTGTGTAAGAATCTGTTTGAGAATCATAAGGAATTCGTGAATGTAAGTTTGTTTAAACATGTCTGTTTGCGTTTCTGTATCGGTTTTGTGATACATGTCAACCAGAAGAAAGTACATGTACGTTACGCATGTGATTAATGAAGCTGGAATAATGCCTGCATCCGAGGACCAAGTTTTTACGCTTTATTACAAGCAGTTGTTGTATTGAATAGATTATTGTGTGGCCATCTATATAATGGATTATAGTTATTGGCTTATTACTTTTTATATAATTTAGTTAATATGATACTAAAATGTGTCAGCTTCTTTCAAGTATTGTGTAAAGTTGGAAAGATTTGCAACGAAATTTCGCAGACAAGTTGTCACGTGACCTGGAAATGTACGTGTAGATATCTGAGATTTCTTTGTGGTTTATATGTTTGTTAGAAGTAGTTGTACTTGTAGTGTAAGCGTATGAAAATGTCTTCCATTGTTTTGGCTCGGTTTTGTGTATTTAAAATGAAATGATGTAAATAAGTAGTTAAATTAATAAGTAACTTTAATTTGTAACAGTGTTGTGGTTACAAATTGGCGCCCAACATAAAAAACTCACGATTGAAAATTCTACCTGGTGGCGGTTACTTCTCGTAGGACAGGATGGTGCTGTAGAAACATTGAATGCTGCACAGTACAGTCAATACGGTAGTACTTTTTACTTTAAAAAATTTTAACAGAACTTCTTAAAAACATTGAGACAATAAGTTGCTAGAGTGTCTACGAAGCTAAATAATTTACACGTATAATGGGTGCTGTGATTGAAAAAAAACTATAAAGACTATAAATTTAGAATGAGTGCTGTGATAGAAACACTATAAAGTCAACAGTTTTTGTGATAGAAACACTCCAGTAAGATAATAACTGTGATCACAACACTGTGCTGTGATAGAAACACTTAAGTAGCTGTGATAGGACATATTTAGAAGAAAACGATACATAGTATGCTGTAATCTATAGACAACTTGGTACAATGATAGCAGACTGTTGAAATACGCATATTTGAAAGATACACATAGTAACAGACAGCTATTCAATAGAGCATTACAAATACCGTATAACCAGTAACTCCAGTGAGACATTCAAGGACCAGATCTTCGATGCACGAAGAATCCAGACGAATACGCTTCCGGAACATTCCAGGGCGACGAAATCTTTCCAACAGTGAACATAACAAGACACTGCAGTGTGCTCTTAGAAACGATTAAAACTCTAGTAAACAGTTGGTCAAGACATTTTTAAGGTTTCTGTATTGGTACATAGTGTTTAAGTCCAGTGCTGTTCAACAAGTTGGTGATTCAATATAGCTCAGTACTTAAGATTTCATTTTAAACTGGGATTTCACTGATTGTTTTTCATTTTCAAATAAATCTACAGTTATCACAATATTTCTGAAGAGAGATCTTGGAAAACTTGTTAATTTATTAAAACTTTGGTAAACGAATAAGTTGATAAGCTAAAAAGCAGTTTGATTACAATCTAGATTCTTTCTCATACAAGGACATCAGAATTTTTACATAGTAATAGTCTGCTGTATATGTTATTCTGAAAAAAGGCAAAGTTGTAAAATAGCCGCCGGTTTCTTTTTGCCACGCCGGTATTTGGCAAATTCAGCCCATATTTATACGTGCTTTACAAAAATGAAAATTGCCCTAAATTGTTACATTAACCCGCCTATTTTAACGTTAGTATGATTAATATAATAATATTACTAGTTTTTTTGTAAATAAGTACGAGAAAATTGATTTGCCATGGCAAAACCGGTCTTTTGCCATGGTAAAGTGCTTTTTTGTTTGTTTGTTTTGGGTTTAACGCCGTTTTTCAACAGTATTTCAGTCATGTAACGGCGGGCAGTTAACCTGACCAGTGTTCCTGGATTCTGTACCAGTACAAGCCTGTTCTCCGCAAGTAAAATGCGTTTCCATAGCAAAATAATTTTGCCACGGCAAGAAAATTCATTATTTTGCCATGTCAAAATTGCCATTGCATGTTTTTCATTTCTTAAAACATGATTTTGTCTATTTCCAAACGAATGTTTGGGTAGAAATATGCTGTTCCCTACCGATAACTCAGTTGTTTTTATTTGCCATGGCAAAAACTGGCCATGGCAAGTTTGCTGTGGCAAGATTCTGCCATGGCAATTTTGCCATGGCTAGATTCTACCATGGCACATTTGCCATGGTAAGATTTTGCCATGGCAATTTATTTCAAAAGTAAATGAAGTTTTATAATTTTAGTGATTATGAAATACAATACTGGCAAAACAGAATATTTAGGTTTCTTATGATGGCACATTTAAATCGACATGCACAAAATCTTGCTACATAGATCTCCCACAATTGTTGGGATAAATGCTAATTGATTTTCAGTGGCAAGGAGAAGTTTTGTACTTTATTGTTTTAACGAAGGAAAATGGGTAAAATGTAATTGTAATATAACATAACTGTTATCATATAACATAACAGTGATCATATGCCATTTTTTCATTTATACAATATAGATATTACTCCAATAATAAAACATATCTTTTCATCAAATAAAAAGTTTTTTTTTCCTTTATGAAATACGAAATTAGTTAATATCACGGTATCTTGATCTTTAATGTTATATGTGCACGCCTGGTAAACTACAGAGCTACCTCTTTAAGAGGTATACGGCAAACTGCTCTGCCGCAACTTCCGAGGTAGTGCACGTCGCGATAAAAGAACAAAAACAAAGGTGAGTGTCTTCACATTTTTTGGCATTTTAACAAGCAGTGTATCGCATATCAAAAATCGGGGATGTGACTCCAGGATTATTGCAGGCTTAGATAATCTAAGCCGCGTGAGAATAGAAAAAAATCCGAACAAAAATGTTTAGCGCTTTTAAATTTTGTTTTCATTCTTGATCTACATTGAGGTACTTTAGCTTTCTAGACACGATTTTGAACACAGCGATCTTTAAGAACGAAAAGGAAAAATATGTAGATTTTCCCTTGCACACAGGTTTGTGCAAAATATTCTATGTTACAAAATCAGCATTTTGTAAAACCCGTAGAAAGTCACACACTGGCGGTCGTGGGTTCGATCCCCTGTACGGTCATACCAAAGACGTAAAAATGACACTAGTATCCTCCTTGCTTTGCGCTCAGCATTAAGAGGGTAGTGCTAGGACTTGTCAGCCCGGTGCTTGTATAATGTGACTGGATGGTGTATCATGCCACGTGTCTATGGCGTGGTATTCCAGTGTGGCATCACTATAAAGTTGGGCATTGTGCTCACTGCTACAAGTAGATACCGTCGTTTATATGACTGTAAATTATTGAAAAAGACGTTAAACCCGAATACACACACACTGGCCTATAATGTCGTATTTGTCGCCGTCACTGATCCCGCATCATTATTACGTGACTGTAGGTACATTTAATTTAGGGATAGGCGCCGGTGTCAGATAGCTAGCATGGCCTAAGAACACAGTTATTTTTACTATATGTTCTATATAGGCACTGGACACTATTGCAATTTTGCATGCATTCCAACCCCCATAGAAATACCTGAACTCAACAGAACTATTCAAAAGAAAAAGCCCGCCCGCTTAGCTCAGTAGGTAAGAGCGTTGGTCTACGGATCTCGGGGTCGCGAGTTCGATCCTCGGGCGGGGCATACGTTCTCCATGACTACTTGATAAACGACATTGTGTCTGAAATCATTAGTCCTCCACCTCTGATTCATGTGGGGAAGTTGGCAGTTACTTGCAGAGAACAGGTTTGTACTGGTACAGTATCCAGGAACACTGGTTAGGTTAACTGCCCGCCGTTACATGACTGAAATACTGTTGAAAAATGGCGTTAAACCCAAAACAAACAAACAAACAATCAAGAGAAAAACTCCAGCTACAGGAAACATTGGGTTGACCGGCTCTTTTTCCACATTTTGAACCAGATCACATGCGTATGATGAATACTCTCTAGATGGCCGCAAACAGGCAAAACAGGCCCTATCAAAAAGTCATGTTATGCATATTCTGACATTCTCATTCTGTCAAATTGTACATGTACCTACTATTTCATATCTCCTCTATTACATCATGCCATTTATTGTAGGTCTTTTACTCAAAAATTCACCAATAATCACCATCAAACAGAGAAACTATCTTCCGCGTAACCACTTCCGCATTGTGGCCAACCAATGGCAGATAACTGTGGTATTGTGCCTATTGGAGTTTATTGGGAATAAAACATGTCGGGGCCTCAGTGGCCGAGTGGTTAAGGTCGCTGACTTCAAATCACTTGCCCCTCACCGATGTGGGTTCGAGCCTCACTCGGGGCGTTGAATTCTTCATGTGAGGAAGCCATCCAGCTGGCTTACGGAAGGTCGGTGGTTCTAACCAGGTGCCCGCTCGTGATGAAATAATGCACGGAGGGGCACCTGGGGTCTTCCTCCACCATTAAAGCTGGAAAGTCGCATATGACCTATAATTGTGTCGGTGCGACGTTAAATCCAACCAAAAAAAAAAAACAAAACATGTCAGGCAGGCGAATTTTAAGTGCATTGTGCAAATACAGTTTTATTTATATGAAAATATTATTAAATGACAATATTTAAACACAGAAACTATTTTGCGGATAGATTTGTTAGTTTTGGGTTTAAAGCCGTTTTCGAACAACATTCCAGTCATGTAACGGCGGGCAGTTAACCTAACCAGTGTTCCTGGATTCTGTACCAGTACAAACCCGTTCTCCGCGAGTAACTGCCAACTTCCCCACATGAATCAGAGGTTGAAGACGAATGGTTTCAGACACAATGTCTTTTATCAAACCATCAGGGAGAACATACTCTCCGCCCAAGGATCGAACGCACGATCCCGCGATCCCTAGACCGAAGCTCTCCCATTTGAGCTAAGCGGGCGGGTATGTAGGGAGATAGAGATCTTCAATTTAATCACTAGTAATAAAGCTAGTTTTTAGACATGGCCGAGTTATTATTATTATTGTCATTATTATAATTAATATCATAAACACGTTCAAAGGCGCTTTACATATTAGTCTACCAATATCTTGAGAACATGTGACTTCTGATGGCATTTTTTGTTAATGCTCGTATATTAGTATAAAAGTGTTCCTTAGGATAAAACATGAAATTTAAAAAGGGCTGTCGCCTTCTAGGATTCTTCTTTACTGTATAATTGGGCCAAAGGTCAAATGGGTGCATTTACAAATACACAATACCGTTTTGCACTCATTTTATTTTCATATACCAACTAAATTGGTTTAAATATTGTGGCTAGACGCCCTTTAGTATTTTATAAAACTGATGATAATTTTAAAAGTATATATACACATTTGTAATATATATATTATATTATATAGAATAATATATATCTGGGAAAAGTGCCATACGATGGCAAAGTATGTTATACTTGACATGTTTGCTAATCTTTATATGTGGATCAACTACAGAAATATTTTTGGTACTGTCGTATCAAAGGGATATTTCAATATAATTTCAAGGTCACAGACATGTCAAGGTCAAAACTGAACTTTTAAAAATGACTTCTTAGTTATTAAAGGTATCAGCTATAAAAAGAATACATGTATTGTACACATTTTGAGAAATGTGTATGAAAGAGAAAATATGATAGGTTTTAAGGAAGAAGACTAGAGCGGAAAATGAATTACATTTAAAGGTGCAAAATAAAGACAAATGAATAGACATAAATCTTAAAAAAAGACTACACATTTTGTAATATAGTACTAAACATTATGATAGCCGTGCAATATTCCCTTGAAATCAACACAAGAACAGAGAAACAAATGATTGTTTCTGTATTTTCTTAGACTGACATGGGGTCATTTTGTCCTACTTTCATATTTATCGTTTTTCCGTAATCGGTCGGAAATTCTTCGGGATCACGTGATTTTAAAATTGTTTCAAACGAATATCCGTTTAAAGACGCGCGACAAAATAACTGTATTTCCATGATGGTAATTATACACGACTTGCACGAAAAATATGAAATGTACAAAATTTATGTTTAAAATTGACAGTGACATATATTAGGCCAAGACAATGTGTTTAATGTCTAAAATCTTATTAAATTAATGTAGCCATATGTACATAAATCAGTGTATTTAGGTAAATTTCAATCACATTTTGTTTCGGCAGTGTAAGACAGTTATTCATTTATATTCTTAAAACTATACTGAAAAGAGATTAACTGAAAAAAATTGCAGACGAAGTTGTAAAAACACTTTTATTCGGGAAGGGCCTTAATTGTCCTCCCGCAAACTTGTAGTATAGCTGTTTATTACCTGTATTATAAGAATGATTTTCATGAAGGTTTTGTGAGTTACAAAATTGTTGAATTCCATGTGCTAAGTTTGTAAAAATCACGTTATCGTTTGGGCATATAATATATTTTGCATCTATTTATAAATTATAGCCTCGTTTCGGAGTACTCTTCCGAAAAAATCCGAAGATGCTCGACGGGTTCGTAAGCAGTCGGAAAACATACTTTCGGTTTGACATAGGAAACATTTTTTGTTTATTTGTTAGTTATTCGTGAACATATTCATGACTGTTTGGTCATATCTGATGCAGTGGGCCATATTTTCAGTAAATAGGAAGGCTCAGCTACAAACTCTGGTTTTCATATAATACTCGTTCGGGTTTTAGTAATGGACCTTTAAATGTATAAAAATTCTCACGTAAAAAGTTAAAATCTCTTTAATGTCATGTATACAACCAAGTTTCTTTAGCTCAATAAGGAGAGCGCATACCTAAGGATCGCGAGGTCGTGAGTTAGATCCCCGGGAGAGGTGTATGTTCTCCATGACTATTTGATAATAGACATTGTCAGAAGTAATTTCGTCCTCCACTTCTGAATCATATGGAGGAGTTGGCAGTTAATTGCGGGGAAAGGCTACTACTTGTAGAGGCTCAGGAGCACTTATTAGGTTAATTTACTGCCGTAAAATGACTGAAATACTGTTGAAAGTAACATTTTTATAATAGTTTTATATGAGATGCTTCTTCGTTCTTATTTCAAATCTGGTGATGAATTATAATATGATTTTATATTTATGTTAATTTGTCCGTGCGGTGATGCTCGCGGTGATGCTTAAATAGGACCATTTCAGAGGAATATCTGAATATTGGTCACATCATAGGTATACACAGTATATGTACGGTAATAAACAGAAAAGAACAGATCTGTAGGATTTCAACTAGTTAATTTATACATTATTTTCTTGATTTGCTGTAATTTTGTTCTTTTTTTCACTATCGGTCAGGCTTTAATTATCATACTTTATGTATTTGTAATTAAGTAACACATTTCAAGAACTATCACCAAAGCTCTTAATGCGATATCTGCATCTTTTTTTTTTCCTGACAATTCAGCACGCTATTTCTGTTTCGATCCTTATTGTCTTTGGCTTTACTTCTACACCCTCACTTTCTGTCAGGTCAAGCCTTTTTGAAGTTATTACATCTATAGGACCAACATAAACAAATAGTTACAAAATTGTAGATACTATAAACAATAGAAGAGCGGCTACCACTTCTGACAAAAGACTAATGTTCATGTGCAAAATAATTTTTAGCTGATTCAAAGCTATACACACACACATAACATTTGCAGTTATCTTATATCTATATTTACATTTTGATTAACTATCGCTTGATTTTTATTCATAGATAGTATTTCTGAACGCCCACACATTCATAAAATTGCTACAGCACATGCGTAAACCACTGGAATAGAGTCTTGATTGACAGCATAGACCATTTTAGATAATGCTTGAGAGAATTTGCACAATGCAAACTATCCCACAAATAGACTTAATCTAACCGAGTCTTTAGATCTGGCAACGGTTAGTACAGTCAAACCATGTTTGCTAGAGCTCGACGGGACTAGCAAAATGCGTTCCAGATATCAGTAGTACAAGCCAACGTGAAGTATATAATATACAACCTGCAGCTGAGTTCGAGTCAAAAGTAGTAATTGGATAATCCGAATTCGGGCAAACGAAGTTTTATTGTTAGGTTTGACGTAGCACCGACACAATTATAGGTCATATGGCAATTTTCCAGCTTTGATGATAGAGGAAGACCCCAGGTGCCCCTCCATGCATTATTTCATCATGAGCGGGTACCTGGGTAGAACCACCGACCTTCCGTAATCCAGCTGGATGGCTTCTTCACATGAAGAATTCAACGCCCAGAGTAAGGCTCGAACCCATATCGGTGAGGGGCAACTGATTTAAAGTCAGCGACCTTAACCACTCGGTCACGGAGGCCCCTCACGTTTGACTGTACTAATCTTTATAAAATACGCGCCATAGAACTTTCTACCTGTTATGTTCATACAGACAATCATATACTCAACCAGCATTTATGGAAATTGTTAGCCTGAAAACGGAAATTTTAGAAACATGAGAAAGATATCTTTCACAAATGAACAAAATATCAAAGCGTATGAAAAGTTAAGCTCATTCTATAGAAATAACTTTAGTCGTTTTTAATTTTGCCAGTCTCAAATGCAATGAATCTGTTTAAAGTAATTTATTTTACTTCCCAAATTCATAATTATCACCGAAAAATAACAGGTTTATATGAGAGATTTTCAATTTACTTCGACACGGACTGCGGACAGCGGACTGCGTACTTACAGTAGGGTTTTTCTCAAAATATTTAAAGGTTCGCAAAACAGAAAACATACTTAGGGTATATATGTTTCTTTTACCTATATGTGTTGTAACTTTTGCCTTCATTGTACAAATTAGTGTATTTTGAGATTATCTGCTGTTATACAATACATACGTTTGAAAAAATATGGATAGTGAACAGGCTACATTTAAAACACGTAATCGCAATATTCTGATGTCATCTAAATACGCTATCACATTTTACTTGCGTTAAGCATGTTTATTCAATTATCCGTATGCTTTAACATTTTGTTTTTATATCTTGGGACATTTCTGGCGTTACTTAACCTCCGTGCGAATCGAACGATATGACATGTGAAGTTTCGAACCCACTTTACTACGATAATAATTTACCTTAATATGTTCATGCATTAATAATACAACTTGAAACATGTATTTGAAGATAACGGCGATTCCTGAATTTAATATGTGTGCGTCCATACAATTCCTAGACTAGTTTTTCCTAGCACATAATAAAATAAACAAAGTATAAAATATTATTCATAAAAATAATAAAACATCCCGAATGAAATTAAAGTCCGTTTATTTTTTGTTGTATAGTATATATACCATGTTCTAGTAGAATTCTGTACGAAAAAGGTCATTGATTTTCATTAATTTTGATAATGTATCTAATGTTCGATAAAATAGAAGTTTTACTGAAATATCTTGAATGATTTATTTCAACACTTTGTCTTAACATACTGGAAGTTCTCATACATGTATCTTTCAACCCCGTCAAAACGAGATCCGATACATTACCATATTTTAGCTAAAACATCCTGAATTAGTTATGTATCAGCATGTTTGGAGATCAAAAAGGAAATAGCCACTTCGTATTTTCATAATCTGATAACAGAATTGCATGTTAAAAGTTGTTTTAAATTTACTATCTTAAAGTGACTACTCAGTATGAATTATCAGTCTCAGCTGGAATTTAATCATTAAGTACCATTAAAACTGGCAGTCAAAATGTCAATCTAAAACCCAGCGGAGACCGAAAATTGTTTTGTGAACATTAGGCATGGGACGCGTCCAAGGTCAAATTCCGATCATATTCCAAAAAATGTTTTATGGCCTGAGTGCATGCATAGAATTGTCAACGAAATTATATTTTTGACACCATTTGAACAATTCGGTGTGGTCATTTGATACAACCAGCTTAGTAGTCGAGACGAGCCTTTATCATTGACAAAGCTTTTTGGTCCTGTACCTTTTCGAACACATGCATACACATGGTATGTGTAGATACTCGGTTTTAGGGAACTTGGACAAATATTTAAACTCATGAAAACTCACGGTATATATTGGTTTAATAATTTATCCTGATAAGATAACGTGACCGGGAAAACTGAATGAATTCCGTACCGTATAAAAATGACTTTGTAGGGTTTGAAATAGTTCAGAATATATATGTATAATACCAAGTAAGACATTTTACCGCGGTGCATTAAACTGTCACGCATCGTATCGTGCATTTTCAAAATTGTGCGTCGTACAATAGCATTTCAGCAACCCGAGTGCATTAGTACGAAACTATGTTTCCAAAATTACTATATACATTCTTTGATACCAAATATTCAACTAAATTGTAACATACTGTTGTTTTGATTCCCTGATCTTAAATAGGCAAACCTCTTGCGGCACAGGGGAAGGGGAAGAGTGTCTGTCTCCTTACCAGGTGGTCATTGGTTTAAATCCTTGATTAAAAGGTATGTTGATCGTTGAATTAACAGCTAGCGAATACTGGCTAGATCCTCACGAAATTGACAAGCATTTAAATAAGTTACAACACTTCAGATAAAAAGGAATAAGTTTGCGATGTCGAAAGATTTGAGTATAATAGATACGTTAATAAAAATGGTATAAAAGGTAAAAGGATATTTTTAAAAAAAAAAAATGCGCCCACACTGTTCCGAATGCTTGTAAGACAAAATACATGTATATCGGTAATTCATAAATGCAATTCAATGGATTTTAAATCTTATAACTATCTTTTCTCGGATATTTTAAATAGAAACAGTATTACGGCATTAGAACCGGATGCTAAATACGCCGCTCTTCAGTTTTGCAAAAAAAACCCAACTTACATACAGTTTGAGAAAACCCCTGTAGTAAGTTCCCAGTCCGGGGTCCGCAGTAAGCGTCGAAGTAAGCGTCGAAGTAAGCTGAAAATCTCTATTAGAAGGTAACAGAAATGATGAAAATCTGACGTTTATCACAAAAATGCACTTACTGACCTTTGACCTTGTGCTGTGACCTTACTATGACCATTAGAAGGCGACAGCCCCCCCTGAAATTTTTCCAATTTTAATTAAGTTAACAATGAACATGGCTGTCGGGCATTAAAAATAAATGCCATCAAAGGCAATTTCTAGGCCTCTTTTTTGGATATATAGGCAGACTATATAGTCTGCCTGCCACACAGGGCGCGAAATTCATCCTCTACTAGTACAGATTCAGAGTGGTCTGACCATAGGGACAGAATGAGATAAAGCCTCGGAAGAGTTAGAGAGAACAGATTTGGATAAGGTCTGTCCGGCTAACTTAACCTAGCTCTTTGCGATTAGACATTCTGGTTCTTTAAAGGGAATTCCTATAGTTTTTTATGCGCATCTTTCTGCGCAGCCGACACTTTCTATGGAAAACTGAACTGAAGTCAACATTTGTTGAAACATGTTACAGACAATCTTAAATGTGAGGAATTTTGAATGAAATAACATTTTTGATAAGTTATATCAGTAATCAAATGTTGATACTGGTTTATGTTGTATTGACAAGTATCATGCCTGACAGGTATCTTGCTATTTTTGTGGTTGTGTTTTCACATCGCATTTTAGTACAAAGACAGTGTTGCTTATATAATGTAAGATAATTGACTTAGTACTGATAAGACAATATCACCTTTCAGATTATTCAGTATTCAATTATAGAGAGAATTAAGAATTTTTAAAACTTTTTTTTAACTTTTAGCAAACATACATGTAATCAATTTGGCCAGGTTCGCGCCATTTCCGTCCGAACAGGTGTTGTATTCTAGCGGTCTTAACATAAAATTTAGCCAGGTGACCCATATATTTTTAGCCATTTTTGTGCTCACAATACAATTATCTATACACAAGAAGAAAAAGAAAAAATTTTATGAAAGAGTTTTTTCAAAATTAAAAAAATAAAATTCTTTACTTTGGGTATTTTTCATTGAAAAAAGTTCACAAAAGTAAATATGAAACAATATTTTTTTTCATTTGTACCCATTATTGTAAGGATATAGTATTACAAATATGACTATGATATCAAATAAGTATATAATAAAATCTGTAAAAAGAAAAAACCGTATTGTGCTGCCTGGATGTATATTTTGGTTGGTATTTATAAAAAAGCAGAAAATTATGAAAATGTTGAAAAATGGCTGGCAGTTTCAGCAACAGTGGATGTGTTCAAAACAATTTTTCACAAAAACAAGCCTGGTGACCTATTGTTTTTATTTGTTCATTGTTTTCAGCACAAATTTTCCTATCTTATATGTGAATTTAAAAAAATTCTATGAAAGGAAAAAAACTATAGGAATTCTCTTTAACCTGCCCGGTGTATAGCATCGATACACGCGAAGCCTTCTTTCCCGGAAAGAACCAGTACAGGTCTCTTACTTAGGTGGGAGACACTCCAGAGCACATCAGAAATTTCCAATGCCTGGACCGGGACTGGACCGGGACTCGAACCCCGGACCTCTGGATTGACAGTCAAGCGTGTTACCGCTGGACCACTGGTCCGCCTAGAGTTGGACGTATTTCCACGAAGGGGATAATCGTCATAAAATAAAATATTTAAAGGTTCGCAAAAATATACTTAGGGTATATATGATTCTTTTACCTATAAGTATAGTAACTTTGCCTTCATTGTACAAATTAGTGTATTGTGATATAATTATCTGCTATTATACAATACCTACATTTGAAAATATATGGATAGTGAATAGGCTACATTTAAAACATGTAATCGCAATATTCAGATGTCATCTAAATACTCTGTTGCATTTTACTTGCGTTACGCAGGATCTCCAATTATACGTATGCTTTAACATTTTGTTTTTATATTTTTAGATATTTCTTGCGTTATTTAACCTCCGCGCGAATCGAACGACATGACAGGTGAAATTTCGAACCTACTGTACTACAATACCTTAGCTTAATATGTTCATGCATCAAAAATATAAATTGAAACATGGATTTGAAGATAACGGCGATTCCTGGTTTTGATATGTGTCCGTCCATCCATATAATTACTAGACTAGTTTTTTCTAGCAAGAAAATAAGAAAAAAATGCAGTACAAAATATTATTGTGAAAAAAATAAAAATAAAGCATTGTGAATGAAATGAAAGCCCGTTTATCTAAAGAATGAAGGGAAAATGGAGAACTTTTACCGCATGTAACTCAGTATTTTTAATGATGTCTAACTCCACCCCTTCAGTTTCAGAGGTAAATTCACTTTGAACAGCAAGAAATCGCTTATAAAATGATTTTTTTCAACTTATGTACAATAAATCAATAACAAGTATTAAAAGACATAAAACTTACTAGAAAAAAGGAAAATAAGGAGAAAAAAAAATTGGTCCCAGTGGGGCTTGAACCTACGCACCCCTGAAAATTGCAGTCAAAGTAGGTTTATGGCAGGAATTGAATACTCTTCAAAAAGGAGGTACTCTATTCTGGGCCTAATACCTTAATTACTCTTTCTGCTGCACATTTCCAACGCTCGTGTATACAGTGCAAATAATTATAGAAAAAAAATCAACTAATCCATCCCTGTTTTATACAGTAAAAAATATAAGACCTTCCGTAGAATATAACACCAAAGACATGTGTTGATACTTTACTTATGAAATCGATTCTATTTTTTTACAGACGCAAAAAATATGATATAATAAATCAACTGCCTCATAGGAGTTTTTTTTTAAGAGAAAAGGACAGTTTGAGCGAATTACTCGATTTTTGAACGTGATCGCGAAAATATTCCAGTGCAACGACTTCCTACTGTACTCGCATTTTTCATTCTTACTCGAATTTCTCGAGATCCTGGTCTGCTACCGTCCGGGTAGGTCGTTTTTGTGTTTTTGTTGGATTAGTGTAACATCGGTACAATTATTGATCCTATAGCGACTTGCCAGCTTTGTTGGTGGAGGAATACACCAGGCGCCCCTCCGTGCAATATTTAATCACGAGCTGGCACCTGGGTAGCCCCACCGACCTTCCGTAAGCCAGCTTGATGGCTTCCTCACATGGAGAATTCAACACCCCGAGTGAGGCTCGGACCCACATCGGTGAGGGGCAAGTTGTTTGAAGTCAGCGGTCTAAACCACTCGGCCACTGAGGCCCCATGCTGGTAGGTCGGACCTTTAAACCAACCTGTAGATAACATGGCATTTTGATTATTAAGAATGAATATAATTAACAGTAGACGTTCAGTTTAGTTCAATTCAGAGAGCTATAAAATGTATTTTATACTTCCTTGTTTAATTCCAGCTGTAACTTATGAACTATTAAGTGAAATATGTGTCCGCATTTTCAAAATAATTCCACAGATGCTTCTATGTATACTACGGTTGCATAGCGGGGACATAGGAAACATTTTATTTATCAAGTGCGCACGTGTTAGCTACCACGTGCGAACGTGTTAGCTAACACAAGCGAACATGATAGCTAACAAGTGTGAACATGTCCCCTCTATGCTGCCGTGGTATACACTCTTCCATGTTATTTCTCGTGGTTGTAGTTTCCGTTGGTAGTTACCTGGCACTTATAAATGTTTCGTATATTTCCGTTTATTGATTTTCAATGTCCGATCACAAATAGCGATATAAATATTACACCTATAACTCTTTATTGATATACTGTTGCATGTGCAGGTAGCTGAGTGGACAAGCGGTATTGCTTCCAATATCAGGGTAGTGGGTTCGAATCCTACCTCTGTCCAGTTCCACCAAATTTTATATGCAAACTTACCAATACCACTTATTTGATCAAACGTATCGTGATATTTATGGTCTATTTATTAAGTTATCATATTTACTCGTTGTAACAAAGTGGGATACTTTGTTTAAAGTATCTTAGATAAAAAGGCATGTTACCCGTCATAAGCGTACCAGAAGAGGAAACAACTAAAATTAAAAACAAAAAATGAAACATAAATTAATGTAAAAATAGAACAGGTATCGTTAACATTACATTACATTACGTTTAAAAAATGATACCCGTGGTAACGTGTGTGGAAGTCAGACCTACAGTGAAATTGGTTAGCCGTATACTATAGATATTTTCAGGATACAAATATTAGGTGAATTAACGAAAACGCCCGAAAATATTTGCAAAGATTAATGAGTGCCAGGTCAAAACTTACGGACAATATACGATTATTATGAAAATAAACACAATCGTCTAACATAGACTTTTCACCAAATGCTATACAAGTATTTGCACTGATTCATCCATCTCTTGGTAAATAAACTGTACATATAGGTTCTGCGGCACAGTTTTACTGCAACATTAATTGATAATAATTGTATGCATATTAACTAAATTTATGAGATAATCGGAATGGCCTAATTTAACCCTCTGCCGTTTAATGGAATCGACCAATCAGCGCGCGTTCATCTAGCCCGAGGCGGTACATTCATTCGTTCGATCAAAACTGGAATCTCATGAAGGCATTCATGAAGTTAGTATTTACGATCTTTTATCTTTAGAAAATGGGTAATCCAACTGATAAAATAACGCATTTCTAGACTAAAATGTAAGTGGTTGTGATGCGTATTATTGTGTTATAGTATCATATCAAAAAAAGGTTGGTTATAATAAAATTTCAGAATTTTTTAAAGTTTGATTCTCTTTCTATATGGAAAAAATACACACCTACTTTAGATCTTTTGTTTGCCTAGGGTTTATATATTTTGAAAATAACTGTCAGCAAATTAAAAGATCTCGCGGGAAGGTCGATCTGTGCATGTGTATGTGTTTTTACCTCTAGCCAGACCTGTTCACGTGCACAGATAGACCTGCGCACGTGCATATTCAATCATCCTGAAAACAAAGAGGTCATTTGTTAGAAAAGAAATCGAATATGTCTGTAATTTCGATCTTAAAACATATTATGAAATATTTAGAAATCGTTAGATATTATACATCTAACACATAAGTTTACTTTCTTGTAAATATATGAAACATGATATTAAACATATGAGCAGCGCCATGAGAAAACCAACATAGCGGCTTTGCGACCTGCATGGATCCGGACCAGCCTGCGCATCCGCGCAGTCTGGTCAGAATCCATGCTATTCAATAACGGTTTCTCTAATTGCAATAAGGTTTGGAGGCGAACAGCATAGATCCTGATCAGACTGCGCGGATGCGCAGGCTGGTCTAGTCTGGATCCAGGCTGATCGCAAACGCATTATGTTGGTTTTTTTACCATGGCGCGGCTCATATTATTATATCTATGTACAAAATATAAGTAATTGCTTAGCTCAGTCTTTTATTTCAAGTATACGCCGCCTACCGATTTTCAACGGACTATTAGGAATTTTTCACAAATTAAATTGATAATATTTCCGAAAGACTGCTATATTTTCAGTTTTCTGTTATTATTCATTTTACAGCCATGACCACAAACGTCTTTTTTTTCAGCAGAGCGCAAAATGACGTACTTTACAGGTTTTCTAAGTAGCGTTTTTATATACAACAAATTACAGCAAAAAATCTTTATTTTCTAGTTTGTGTTAAAATTATCTCTCCAATGATAAAAAAATGTCAAGTTTGTACTGATTCTTCCTACTGTCATAAGATTAATGAAATAAGTGTAAAAATCATAAAAGCTTAATTCCCGAGAAAAAGAAATAAAGACCATACAAAGACAGAAGAAGGCGATACATAATTACAACGTACGAATCATAAAAATACCTATCACTAAGCTTATTAACATATTTTTATGACCCATCTTGAAACAACACTGGCAGGATATTGCGTATCCCTAGGCAATATTGTAATACACAATGACGCGAATAAAAATATTTGGCACAGTTAGATTATTTTATGTTAAATGTAACTGTGTGCAATCCTGGGACTAAAATGAAAAAAAAAAGGACTAAAATGAAAAAAAAAAAAAAAAAAATGATAACGCAATTTTCAAACGAAACATTAAAAGAATACCAAAACAGGCATTAAAGGCATTTGCCTCCAGATCATTCGACATTTTTTTTTTAAATCTTTGGAAATTATTGCTATATTTCTTAAGAATGCTTTGAAACGTAATTACTGACGGACTATATGTTACACAAACACATGAGAATTAGTTGTTTTAACTACTTTTTATGATGAAAATTGAAAAGCGTTTGTATATTTAACGCACATTGAACATCAATGGTAACCACAGCGGAAAACTTCTTTATTGCCGCGACAGTCCGGGTTCGATTCCTGACACTGTCATCTTTTATTTTTCTTGATATGGTATTTTTAAATAGTTGAGAAACAAAAATTCCTATTCTGATGTTCGTAATATGACCAAACTTCAATTTGAAAGATAGCCTTTATGATCTGATAGTATCGAATATTCGGTAACACTTATACGAAATAATGTAAATTATATTATCTCTGATATCTTTTAATATTTCATATAGGTAAATTTATAAGATTTGGATACATGTGTCTAACAATCATACTTGTTTTCTATTTCATACTTGAATACAGGACTGCTGAATTAAAAGCATTTTAACATGAAGAGATAAGACGTTTTTGGTGAATATTATACTGACCGCGAGACTGGAAATTCTGGAAACTCTTCAGATCATTTAATAAAAAAATATAACATTTAGCGGCAATATATATTGTACAGAATTTGTTCAGTCACAAAGTTTTAAGAAATGTTTGAAATAAAATATAAAAAAAAATCCTAGCAACGCGACTCATTATGTCGCTTTCATATATTTAATAAATTGTACGAAAGAATTATTGTGCATGTAACCACGGGGAATCGCGTAATGGCGGACAGGTTATAGAACACTAATATAGCATAAGGTTATAACACACTAAATAGCCACCACTATATATTCTATATAAAATGACAAGTTTTCACAATGCTTCAATACACACCTAGACCCATTTTAAATTTCTTTAACTTACATTTTCTTGTAGAGCAACATTTATACTGTAAAAATATCCAAAGAAAAGTAGGGGTCATGTTTGATGCAAGAAAAATATTTCTGGTCAAACGGACACACCGTAATTTTTACACTGAAATGACAATCACAATTTAGGGTAGGGGTGTATGAATAAATTTCACATGTTAAATCAGTTTGGAGTCTTTTTTCAACATGCAAATGCTACCAGTATGTCAAGTATAGGCATGCAATATGATTTCAACCAATATACATATGCAAGAATTACATTTTCTGCTTATTTCATTTGGACAAGAAATAAAAATAACTCATAATCGTAAGAAATAACTGTTTTTTAAAAAGTGTTTATGTTATATACAATGTTAATTTAATCTAATTTGTCTCCATTGATGATAATGTTTTTCTCATACCCTGTCTTTGTCTTGTTTTTTCCTAACATACCAATTTCTGCTTTAGGTTTGTTTAACCTTCATTCTATGTCATCTTTCAGTGTGTGTCCCATATACCAAATCAGTTCTGATAAAATTGAAATACGGGATAGTGCATATAGGGAAAAATCTGGTTAACGTATATTTTAACAATACTGGTCCGTGTTTTTCCCGTATACGATTCAGTCTGTATGTGACATAAATACGGGATCTGTATCCTACGTATATCTTGCATATACGGGAAAACCCTGGCCCGTATATCAACAAAATACAGTTCCGTACATTCCCGTATATCAGATGCAAATGAATTCCGTATATGCCGCATGTACGGGATCCGTATATTTCGTATACCATGCATATACGGGGAAGTCCGTAGCCCGTATATCGAAAAATACAGTTCCGTATATTCCCCGTATATGCCAAAAGTACGGGATCCGTATACTAAGTATATTATGCATATACGGGAAAAAATCCGATGCCCGTATATTAGAAAATACAGGTCCGTATATGTCCCGTATATTAGATGCAATAGCAGTCCGTATATGTCAAAAATACGGGATCTGTATACTACGTATATCCGAAATATACAGGCTCGTATACTTGTTCCGTATATTCTAAAATACGACAAGTGTAAGGGATAAATTTCAAAGACCCTTCGAATACATGAAAATAAAATTTATGTTAAGGCCGGACACTAATAAACACCATTTCTAATGGATTTTTTTTGAAAACTCGTATATTTCATTATATACGGGAAATATACATATACGTATATTCGTCGTATACGGGATCCCGTATATGCATGACAAATATACGGACTTCCCGTATACTAGATGTTCCGAATACGACATTGTATACTAGGTCCGTATATTTGTAATATACACCCCGTATACTCCCGTATTTTCGAAATATACGGGACCGTACACTCCCGTATACTGACTCTTTTTTCGCAGTGTTAATTTTTGGTGCACAGTATCAATACCGTGTTCTCGTAGACTTCTATACGAAAATGGTAAATGTTTTTCATTAATTTTGATAATTGTATCTAATGTTCGATAAAATAGAAGTTTTACTGAAATATCTTGAATGATTTACTTCAACACTTTGTCTAAACATACAGGAAGTTCTCATACATGTATCTTTCAACCCCGTCGAAACGTGATCAAATACATTAGCATTGTTTAGCTAAAAATGCTGTATTAGTCGTGTATCAGCATGTTTGGAAATAAACAAAGGAAATAGCCTCTTCTTATTTTCATAATCTGATATCAGAATTGATTGTAACAAAGGTTGTTTTAAATTTACTATCTTAAAGTGACTACTCAGTACGGATTATCAGTTTCAACAGGAATTTAATCTTCAAGTACTATTAAAACTGGCTGTAAAAATGTTGATCTAAAACCTAGAGGAGACCGAAAATTGTTTTGTGAAGATTAGGCATGGAAAGTGTCCAAGGTCAAATTCGGATCATATTAAAAACATGTTTTATGGCCAGTGCATGCATAGAATTGTCGACGAAATTATATTTTTGACACCATTTGAGCAATTCTGTGTGGTCATTTGATACAACCAGCTCAGTAGTCGAGACTAGCCTTCATCATTATTGACAAAGCCTTTTTTTTACCGCGGTGCATTAAATTGTCACGCATCGTATCGTGCATATTCAAAATTGTGCGTCGTACAATAGCATTCCAGGAACCCGATTGCAATAGTATGAAACTATGTTTCCAAAATCACTATATACATTTTTTGATACCAAATATTCAACTAACTTGTAACATGTGTTGTTTTGTTTTCCTGATTTAAAAAGGCGAACTTCTTGCGGCACAGGGGGAAAGTGTCTGTCTCCTTACCAGGTGATCATTGATTCAAATCCTTGATTAAAAGGTATGTTGATCGTTGAATAAACAGCCTTTTTCATTGCTAGCGAATACTGGCTAGAACCTCATGAAATTGACTACAAGCATATAAATAAACTGCTACACTTCAGATAAACAATAGCTCGTCGAACACTAAATGCCCTCCATTGATGCATTCAGTAAATGCATAAGGAACAGAAATTATTTGCTGACTGTAAACAAAAGTTCTACTGTTCTGGTTCAATGTGACCTTGACCTTTGTCCTATTGATCTCAATATCAACAAGGGTCATCAGCTGGTGATAATCAACCCCCTCTATGAAATTTCGTGATCCTAGGCCCATTCGTTCTCAAGGTATCATCCAAAAAGGGTTTAACTGTTCCGAAACAATGAGACATTTACCTTTGGCCTACTGAACTCAAAATCTATAGGGGTCATCTACTAGTCATGACCATCCTCCCCATCAAGTTTCAAGATCCTAGGCCAAAAAGTTCTCAAGTAATTGTCTGGAAACGGTTTAAATGTTCCGAGTCACTGTAACCTTGACCTTTGACCAACTAATCACAAAGTCAATAGGGGTCATCCGCTGGTCATGATGAACCTCTGTATCATCTTTCATGACACTTAGCCTAAGCCTTCTCAAGTTATCATCCAGAAACCCTTTAACTGTTCCTGGCATATGTGACCTTGAACTTTGATCTAATGATCTCAAAATCAATAGGGTCATCTGCTGGTCATGACCAATCTCCTTTTCAATTTTCCTGATCCTAGGCCCAAGCATTCATCAGTTATTTTCCGGAAACCGTTTTGCTATTCCTGGTCACTGTGACCTTGACCTTTGACCTACTGATCTCAAAATCAAAAGGGATCATCTGCTTGTGATGACCAACCTCCTTATCAACTTTAACGATCCTAGGCCTAAGCAATCTTGAGTTATCATCTGGAAATCGTTTAATTGTTCCAGGTCACTGTCACCTTGATCTTTGACATACTGACCTCAAAATTGATAGGAGTCATCTCTTGGTTATACCCAGCCTCCCTATCAACTTTCATGATCCTAGGGCCAAGCGTTCTTGAGTCATCATCCGAAGACCGTTTAACTGTTCAGGGTCACTGTGACCTTTACCTTTGACATACAGATCTCAAAATCAATAAGGATCATCTGCTGGTGATGGCCAACCTTCCTATAAACTTTCATGATCCTAGGCCAATTCGTTCTTGAGTTATCATCCGGAAACGGATTGGTCTACATTCCGCCCGACCGACCGACCGACCGACATCTGCAAAACAATATACCCCTCCTTCTTCGAAGGGGGCATAAAAGGAATAAGTTTGCTATGCCTTGTTTATAAATACGGTAGCCGAAAGATTTGAGTAGATATATTAATGAAAAAGATATAGAAGATAAAAGATTTTTTTTTTAAATGCGCCCACGCTGTTAAGAATGCTTGTAAGACGAAATACATGTATATCGGTAATTCATATATACAATACAAAGGATATTAATAAATCATATAACTGTTTTTAGCTCACCAGAGCCAAAGGCTCATGGTGAGCTTTTGTGACCGCTCAATGTCCGTCGTCCGTCGTGTGTCCGTCAGCATTTTCTAAAAAAATCTTCTTCTTGAAAACTACTGGGCAGAATTACACCAAACTTCACAGGAATGATCCTTGGGTGGCCCCCTTTCAAAATGTTTCAAAGAATTGAATTCCATGCAGAACTCTGGTTGCCATGGCAACCGAAAGGAAAAACTTTAAAAATCTTCTTGTCCAAAACAACAGGGCCTAGGACTTTGATATCTGGTGTGTAGCATCAACTAGTGGTCCTCTACCAAAATTGTTCAAATTATCCCCTAGGGTCAAATATGGCCCCACCCCGGGGGTCACATGTTTTATATAGACTTATATAGGGAAAACTTTGAAAATGTTCTTGTACAAAACCACATGGCCTAGGGCTTTGGTATTTGGTATGTAGCATCATCTAGTGGTCCTCTACCAAGATTTTTCAAAATATCCCCCTAGGGTCAAATATGGCCCCGGCCTGGGGGTCACAAGTTTTACATAGACTTATATAGGAAAATAAGTTTAAAAATCTTCTTGTCTGAAACCACAAACTTAGACCTTTGATATTTGGTTTGTAGCATTGTCTTATGGTCCTTAACCAAAACTGTTCAAATTGTACCCATGGGATGAAAAGAGGCCCTGCCCTGGGGATCCCAAGTTTTATATAGACTTATATAGGAAAAAGTTTTAAAAATCTTCTTGTCAGAAACTATACGACCTAGGCTTTTGATATTTGGTATAGTTCATTGTCTAGTAGTCCTCTATCAAAAGTGTTCAAATTATGCCCCTGGGGTTAAAAGAGGCCCCGCCCTGGGGTCACTTAGTTATTATGTGAGTTATATAGGAAAAATACTTGAAAAATCATCTGATCCTATTTCCAAGACTATTCAATTATTATTACCTGATGACCCCAAGTAATATGATGTCACTTGACCTTGACCTACTGACCTACTTTCTTGTTTTTTAAGATACAGCCTTGAAATTTTGATGACATACACAGTTTTGCACACAGATCGTAAAACTGAATTTCATTGACCATGAATGTGACCTACTGACTTTCTTAATATTTTATCATCAGTTTGACATTTGAAACATGTAGCTCATATTACTCAGGTGAGCGATCCAGGGTCATCATGACCCTCTTGTTTCTCGGATAGTACGTATTACATGTTAAATATGCCGCTGTTCAGTTTTGCATAAAAAACGTATAAACAGTTTGAGAAAACCCTTATAGTAAGTTCGCAGTCGGTGGTCCGCAGTACGCGTAGGAGTAAGCTGAAAATCTCTAGAACAGGCTCAATCAATTTTATGTAGAGATCTATATCAGAAATAATATGCAAGTTCCTTTCTTTTTCAGTAATATAATAATTTCTACACATTGCGTTTGATATTACTAGTACTTTTATTTCGAATATATCGTGTCTAAATCATTCTTACCTTTTCCTTAATATCATGTTGACTTGTTGTAATTATACAAAGCGATGTTATAGTCTATTGGGAATAGATATGTCTGAACTATATCTAAGATGATTTTTTGGATCGGCAGCGCTTAAACAGTATCAGTGTTCTAGCAATGTAATTGAGGTGCCTGTTGAATTTTGATTTGGGGGCAAGTCGGTGCTTGGATACGACACATATGCAATGAAAATCTTTCGTTTTACATCAAAGTCCATTTCACTCATTTTTGAGATTTTTTGTTTTTGAAATAACAATTCAGATCGTCTAAAACTTAGATTGAATTCGTACTTAAATATTTAACAGATATGTCAAGATCACAGAGGTCAACAAACACTCTTTACTATTAAATTCTTTCCTCTTTATGACACATACAGAATTTCTAAATAATCAATATATAAGATATCTTTATAGGTATATCCTTTCCGCAGCCTTAACGTACTAAAACGTATTAGCGTTTGATGGCCCTTTCTCGCTTCCGTAGAAACAACATTTATTACACACAATTTATTTTGAAAATATTTCTGAAACGTCTAGGTATGCAGCTCTCAAATACGGTTATATCTTACATCAGGACCCCTGTGGGATTTGTGTTTATCCCGAGCTCAAATATCTTTTCGTAGATGAAAAGCTGACATGCCGTACTAAAGCCCAGGTAATTTCAATTCATACGAAAGTGCTGAAAATCGACTCCTCAATAGCAAAAATGAAAAGGAAGAAGTCCGCGCGCTTAATTTAGACGGGGTGACCCCTGTGCGTGACCCCTGACTATCTACGAATCAAAATACGGCTTTCGATTTCAAGTTTAGCATTTCTACTTTCATTTTCTTTACTTCCGGAAATAGCTGAAGGTCGACGCCATTTTTTGTGTTGTCAGAAAACATACATATGCCTGGCGATATTGCATAAATATGTACTGGCCGTCCTGAGGATATAGCAGTAATTCGGTCAAAATGTGTCCGGAAAGAAGTCTAATAAATAGATCCGTTTCGTTTCCATTTTTTCGCGCAGTTGCACGTAAAACGGGAACCAAATGTGCATTATTTAACTAGTGGAATGTATTTTACGTACAATAAGATACTTTACATGCTAAGATTTGCATGCTTTCGAGTTGTTTACTTAAAAATAAAAGTAGTGATTTTATTATGCAGACCGCTTTCTGAAATGTGGCAATATTAGGGTGCCTGACTTCATTTTACTGCATACTATTCAACATCCCACTTTTCTTTCGGTTTTCTTGAGGCAAATGTATGGATATCTTGTGAAAATAGGTCTACGACGGAGTGAAAATCTAGAAATTGTATCGAAATTGTTCTGAAGTAGCTGAATTGTATATGAAAAAAGAACATTTTTATTGGTATATAGCCAACACCAGCGCCTGTTATTGAATCATGGAAGTGTGGCATATTTGCCCTCTAGCCAGCCAGTCATTAAGAACTAAGTAGGTATGTATTTGATAGATGTTAGATGTTAAAACAATCGATTACCTCATCATAGAACAAAAATCTACAGAAATTGATTTATTTTAAATGAAATGATGCTCTTGCACCGGCATTTTCAAACACAGGAAAACACGAATGTTACATGTTACATGTTTCTTTTGATATTTTAATACTTGCATTATTTACATGTTACTCTTAAACAGCTCAATAAGTTTTTCCTTTTATAAAGTGGGAAGAAAATGACGCGTTTATTCATGATTATTATTGTTATTATCATTAATATAGTTATTAAATGTATATGGGATTACAGATTTTTCTTTTCTTTTAGCGCGTGCTATACCTGCTTGAGATTAGCTCTACGTACATACTAAATCACTGTCACATTATTCTGAATTTAACGCTGATAAATACAGACGGACAGACAGACGGACGGACGGACGGACGGACAAATTATTGGCGTAAACTGTTCTTTTTTTTTTCCAAACAATATAAACATCATTATACATTTGATTGTCTACAAATAACGTAAAGAGTAAGCATGTTTCAATGAAACATTTCTTTTTCATACTGACTGTACCTGACAACATTTGTACTTAATTAAGGTCAAGGTCAGGGTAAAGTGAGAAAACATGAAAAATTTGCTGTGAAAAAAGTTTGGACTAATAATGTATACCTGAGTAGGTTACTCACGAAATGTCGGATTTAAAGTGTGCATGAACGTATGTGCCGATGGTTTTCCAGGAAAATACACCGAAATCACATACAGAAAGTAAGAAAGAAAGAGATGAAGTAAACGAAAAGCAAATTCGCCATTATTCACTGACCACGCGTGTGTCACGGACCATGACGGAGCGGGTGACCGCTTGACAAATGTACAACAAAAACGACCTAAGGCGAATACAACACAGCAAACAAAAACTGTAAGTGAACTGAGCTTTGTATATCCATCCACATATAATATAATGACTTTTCACAATTTCCTCAGCAAAACCAGTTGTTCAGCATTTCGCAAAATTTTGTGCAAAAGACCCCACCCCCGAAATAACAATATGGAATGGGAATGCAGTCTCAACCCCTTTCTCAACTTATAACCCTTCTTGGTTAGTTTTTCGGCAACCTTTGTTTTTCTGTCATATCTTTGTTACTATTGCTTATATCTTACTTACTGTAACTTCACATAAACATTGTCCAGTATACAGACAAAGTATGTGAAGGGCTTAGCTCATTATACCAAGGTCAAGGTCACCAAGCTGTTAACTTAGGTTATTTTTAAGTTAAAGTTTTCGCAAACCTTGTTTTTCTGTCATATCTTTGTTAATATTGCTATATCATACTATGACTTCACATAAACATGTCCAGTATGCAAACAAAGTATGTGTAGGTTGAGCCCATTATACCAAGGTCAAGGTCACCAAGGTCTTATACTTAGGTTATTTTTGAGGTTAAAGTTTTCGGCAACCTTGTTTTCTGTCATATCTTTGTTACTATTGCTATATCTTACTGTAACTTCACATAACATTTCCAGTATGCAAACAAAGTTGTACAGGAGGACTGGCCCATTTTATCCAAGGTCAGGTCACCAAGGTCTTATACTTTGGTTATTTTTGAGGTTAAAGTTTCTCGCAACTTTGTTTTTTTCATACTTTGTTACTTTGCTTATACCTTTATGTAAAGTTCTCATAAACACTGTCCAGCATGCAAACATAGTATATGCAGGCTGGGCCATTATACCAAAGGTCAAGTCACAATGAGCTATACTTGGAATTATTTTCATGTTAAATTTTTTCGAAGCTTTATTAATAGACATATCTTGGTACTTTAAAAGATATCACTTGAAATTAAAATATTTGTTATATCATCATCTGCATGTGTGGTTACATACCCCATAACTCTAAGTGTATTCTGACAAATTATGCCCTTTTGTACTTTTTGCAATCTTTGCTTTCTGGAATACTTAATGCAGTATAAGATAAAGACATGAATCTTAAATGTATCTTTATCTCCAGCATCTGCATGTGTGGTAACATCCCATAACTCTGATTTTATTTTTGACCAATATGTCCTTTTACACTTTAATATTTATTTTACAAAATCATTTTCTGGACATAACTTTGGTACTATATAAGATAATGACTTGAAACTCAAAATATATCTAACACATCATCTGCATTTTTGTAACAATCCTAATAATCTAATTGTGTATTTGATGGAATATGCCTTGGTGTATCTTCCTTATAGTAGAGGTCTCTTATTCAGATTTATATTCATTTACTGTCAAATCCCAAAACAGTGGAGCGCGCTGTCTTACGGACAGCTCTTGTTTAAATTATCTCCCTTTATAGAATGTAGTTGTCTGAACCTATTGTTAACACTAATGACATTACATTCATTCAGTGTCTAAATATACTTACGTTACTGGATCATTGATCATATACAAAGCTTTTGTCAAAGGTTGTGTACCTGCTTGGTAAGGAATTGTTCAATTTATAGAAAACATATCAGCAATGGATCACAATCAATACATAGACATGAAGTTATTATTACCGTATTATGTACTTGATAAATCAGACTCAGCGCGTTGGCACTTATGTTATCTCAATATATATCTGTCAGCACAACATATGATCTTTGTAGTTGTATATCCCTTGTCTCATATTTCAAATGTTTATATAATTAACACAGATATCTTAAGCATGTTATAGAAATATGGGTTCCTTTTTGGCTCATCTGATTTTTGATCGATTATACGAAGTTAAGGAGAGTATCCTACTCGACAGCGTCGCGTTTTTCCGCGTCCCAACTTTGGTTAAAGTTTTTGTTTTTTACATTTTCTCTTTTTTCTTTTATCTCTGTAATTACTTAATGTTTGATTCAAACTCAAAATAATTATCCTCATCATCACCCACACATCTGACCTAGGGTCATAACTCTTTCGTGATTTGTCCCCTTTTCACTTAGATTTTTAGGTTAAATTTTGATGCACTTTCACTCTATCTATGTTATTACTGAATGGATTTGATTCAAACTTAAAATAGTTGTTCAACATAATCACCCTCATCATATGAAGCAAGGTGCATAACTCTGGCACAATTTTGTCATGAATTATTCCCCTTTTTACTTCAGGTTAAAGTTTTAAAGTACTTTCACTCTATCTCTGTTATTGTGAAAGGATCTGATTCAAACTTAAAATAATTGTTCAGCTCATCACTCACATCATATGACACAAGGTGCATAACTCTAGTACATTTTTTCATGAATTAAGCCCTTTACTTAGAATTTAGGTTAATTTTGATGCATTTTCACTATTCTCAGTTTTAATTATGAAATGCATATGTTAATTCAAACTAAACATCTCACTCACATCATATGACAAAGGTGCATACTTTTGCACCCATCTTTAATGAATTATGCCCCCTTTTTGCTTAGAATATACTTATATAGTGTTTGATACACTTTATCTTTACCTCTCTTATTACTGTAAACCTAGAATTGTTTTCGCGCTTTTTAAATTAGCGCTTTTCGAGGGTAGTATACTTCCGTGAAATTAAATAGCCGCGAAAAACTCGGATCTAACAAAAACGCGAAAGATTCTAGCTTCAGCTTAAATAGATCGCTATAACAAGAGCACCGCCTTGCGGGTGCTGATCGACGCTCATCTGATTTTTTTGTATAATAGAAAAATTGTCCTACCCATGATTTTCTAAGTCCAAAAAGGGCCATAATTCTTGCAAAAAACAGGATGGAGTTATGTTTCTTGATGTACAGAGTCAGCTTATGATGGTGGACAACTGTTGCAAGTTTCAAAGCAATAGCTTGAATAGTTTAGGAGAAAAGCTGACCTAACCATAAAAGTTAACCAATAAATCTGATATTTTCTAAGTCCAAAAGGGGCTATAATTCTTGCAAAAAGCAGGACAGAGTTATGTTTCTTGCTGTACATGGTCAGCTTATGATGGTGAACAAGTGTTGCAAGTTTTAAAGAAATAGCTTTGATAGTTTATGAGAAAAGCTGACCTAAACATAAAACTTAACCAAGAAATTTGATTTTCTAAGTCCAAAAGGGGCAATAATTCTTGAAAAAAGCAGGATGGAGTTACGTTTCTTGATGTACAGGGTCAGCTTATGATGGTGAACAAGTGTTCCAAGTTTCAAAGCAATACCTTTGATAGGTTAGGAGAAAAGCTGACCTAAACATAAAACTTAACCAGGCGACGCCGACGCCGACACCGATCAAGTGATGACAATAACTCATCATTTTTTTCCAAAAAATCAGATGAGCTAAAAATGGTTCTGTGTTTACACATACCTGGATATTAATAGTACCATAATTGTATTACATGAGTGCACAAATCCATATTATTTCAATTGATTGACAAGTAACTTAAGTATGAAGCAACAGCCTTTTCAATATCGATCCGTCAGGCAACCAGCGGATAAAAACAAATACAATATGCAACTATCGAACGACATGTATACATGTAGTTTTTCAGTCGGCAGCCAGTACGATACATTATTTGTAAGAAAAATATTGTGTTTATTTCTGCTAGAAGTGGACTAATCTCCTATTTAAATTGCAAACAAATGAGAGTGTAATAACAGCAATTTACTGACTGTCAATAATTGGAGGTGTGAATAACCGTTGATATGGATGAAAAGGATTAGGGTGCATTAAAACTGAACGTTCTCAAGAATACTATAAATGCAGCTATGCAGTGATACTTACCTTAGTATACTAATACGTTCACTTGCAATTTAATTTTCGCGGGATTCGGGATGGATGTAATTCCGCGAATATTTGTATCCGCGAAAATGTCCACGTTTTGAAAAACGCGAAATATAGTATCCGCGAACATTTCTAGGTTTACAGTACTTGATATTTTGACTCAGGCTAGTGTGCAATGTCTTCATCCACCATTAGAATCATTCTTGTGACAGCTCCAGTTTCCTCAGATATGCCAAATTTTACTATCCAGCATCGAAATAGTCGAGCGCTCTGTCTTCTGTGACAACTCATGTTTGAAAATTATTGACATCACTTGATCGTCATTAATAGCTGACTCTGCACAGCAAGAAACGTAACTCCATTCTGCTTTTTTTGCAAGAATTATGGCCCCTTTTGGAGTAAAAATATTAAATTTCTTATTTAAGTTTTATGGTCAGGTTAATTATCTCCTAAACTAACAAAGCTATTGCTTTAAAACTTGTAGCTCTTGTTAACCATTAAAAGCTGACTCTGTATAACAAGAAAGATAACTCCATCCTGCCTTTTGCAAGAATTATGGCTTCTTTTGAACATAGAAAATATCAGATTTCTTGTTCAAGTTTTGTGTTTAGGTCAGCTTTTCTCCTAAACTATCAAAGCTATTGCTCTAAAACTTGCAACACTTATTAATGATCAAAGACTGACTCTGTAAAGCAAGAAACAACTCAATCCTTCTTTTCGCAAGAATTATGACCCCTTTTGGACTTAGAAAATATCAGATTTCTTGCTTAAAGTTTGCGTTTAGGTCAACTTTTCTCATTAACGGTCAAAGTCATTGCTTTAAAACTTCGAGCAGTTATTCGCCTTTTAAAGCTGCAAGTACAGTAACTCTACATTGTTTTTGCAAGAATTACGACCCCTTTTGAACTTAAAATATCATGGGTATGACAATATTTCTATTATACAGAGACAAAAAAAAATCAGATGAGCATCTGCACCCGTAAGGCAGTCCTCTTGTTTTATTTCAGCATGCTTTCATGGTAATATATGTACCGATACTTATATTTACTTTTGAAACAATGTACTCCATAACTCATGTATAATTCGATTTTATTTATATTTGTGAGTTCTAATTACAAGTCGATTTTACATAATTTTAATGAATAAAAAGCCTTCTTCCACAATTTACCACACTTTGAGCAATGACTGTCTACCACTGAGTACTAGTATATCATGCTTTGTTTATCGTACCATCTATTTCACCAAAATCTACGTTACATTAACACTTAAGATTGACAAACTTTTCAAAGTTACACAATGAGTATTAGGTTACAGTGCTTAGTTAACAAGCATCTTAAAATGACTTTTGAATAATTCTTTATGTAAATTACTTTAAAGTGCATTCTTTCGCCAGATGCAGCTTATTGGTACATATGTTACTTAATTAGAGTATGTCATTTGTGCATTTAAACTCTCTATTGATAGAGAGTGAGTGGCGCAGAAGTTAGCAGACTGGGCTACAGCGGTCCGGGTTCGATTCAAGGTTGCGGCTGATATCCCGACCAGAGTTCAGTACTGGTACTTTATCCAGCACTATCGGTCTAGAATGTATGCTGGGAAGGTAAATATCACACCTGCCGTGGGCTCCGCTGGAAATAAGTTGTTCCATCCATTACAGTTGGGGACTTTCGTCCACTACCCACTTTAAACAAGAAATTTTACCTTTTTTAAAAGTTTTATATCAAACCTAGTAAATGTGTTATATACCGATAACCTAGATGAGTTTTCATATAGGAAAGCAGTTAAATATTTCCGAATGTTTATATGAACTCATTGCTCTATCCTGCTATTCTGCTAATTTCACATAAACGGATTATTTAATAATACTGAATATTGTTCTATAATCATGAGTTTACAAGTACATGTACATGTACATGTTTTAGCGACTCCAACATACAGCCGGCATCATCCTTACATGATACATATATTGGTTTGCAATTTTTGTTGATATATTCCAACGACGCTACTTAAATATTCACCATTATACACAATATGACATGTGCAAAGGTCAAGGTCACATGCACCCAAATTAAGTTTCCTTTTTGTTTGAAGATGAAATTACTTCCCTTTTATATCATATAGTATAATAAATATGTTTTTCTTCAGTAAATCAGTTTTAGAGCTAATTCAAAAATGAAATTACGATTGGTTCTAATAGATATATAAAAAAATCACATAAACGTATTATTTAACAATACTGAATATTGTTCTGTAATCATGAGTTTACAAGTACATGTACATGTTTTAGCGACTCCAACATACAGCCGATATCATCCTTACATAATACATAAATTGGCTTGCAATTTTTGTTGGTATATTCCAACGACGCCACTTAAATATTCACCATTATAAACAATATGACATGTGCAAAGGTCAAGGTCACATGCACCCAAATTAAGTTTCCTTTTTGTTTGTAGATGAAATTACTTCCCTTTTATATCATATAGTATAAGAAATGTGTTTTTCTTCAGTTTTAGAACTAATTCAAAAATGAAATTACGATTGGTTCTGATAGATACATAAAAATGCTATTAACAATTTTACATTTCCAGAATATGAACACAGACGCAAGTCACAACTTTATTGAAAGAATATTTTTTTGACAAAGCTTTTCTGTTTGTTTGTTTGTTTTTTGTTTGTTTGCTTTTTCTTCAAATATTAACGTAATTGAATGGTTTATTATTAAAACATTGATGTAGTTAATAAATAATACCCTTTTATATGCAAGGTTATGCATCTTTTCAGTAGGTAATATGGTCATGTTTATTTATACTTCATAGCACTTACTGCAACCCTTGGATCTTTAACATATATTTGTGACATTTAAACTGAGAAGCATCTGTATGATCAAACTGACTGCATTAGTTAGATAAAAGAAAATTATCTTAATAAGAAATCAGAAATATTTGGTTAAGTAGTCTCAACCCGAATTAAAACAAGTCAAAGCTGTCCGTAAGACAGCGCACTCGACATTTGCTCATAGCTTGACTCTAAATTAGAGCTTTGCCAGTAAAAACTTTATAAAACTTTAACCAAAAAATCTAAGTTAACAAGAGGCATAACTCTGTAAAAATTCAAATCAGAGTTAGAGAGTTTGTTTCTCCTGATGTAGACTTTGATAGTAAAAAACTACTCAATGTTTCAACTCAATAGCTTTGATAGTAACAGAGATATTTGACTTTATCAAAAACTTTAACCAAAATTCTTAGTCAAAAAGGGGCATAACTCCATCAAAATTCAAATCAGAGTTATGGGAATTGTTTCTCCTGGTGTAGACTTTGATAGTAAATAATCATTTTAAGTTTCAAGTCAATAGGTTTGATAGTAACAAATATATTTGACTTAATCAAAAATTTTAACCAACGGCGATGCCAACTCTGATGCTGGGCCGAGAGCAATAGCTCTACTTTTTCTTCGAAAAGTCGAGGTAATAAAGCAACGAAATGAAACATTTAAAACTTTACAATATGTCCTGCCGGAAGGTGAACTTCAACAGTATTTCATGATAAAATTTATGCAAATATTACATAAAGTTTTATTGGGACGTTTTTAACCTGTACGAAATTTTACAGCTGTAAAAGACCTGCCTGTATTTTTGTTCAAAATAACAGTCATACTTATTCCAAATTTACACCTGTAGATTTTATATAACAACATTGATTTTACAGCTGTCAAACGACTGTAAAGCAGTTCGAAATATGCAAATGAGCTACACCTGTAAAAAAAGTTACAGCTGTAAAAATGAAAAAAGTTACAACTGTAAAAATGCCCAAAAGTTACAGCTGTAGAAATATTATAGGTGTTGAAAAAGAGGGCATTATTTTAAGGGACGAAAGTAGAGGTGCAAAAAGTTTTAGGATGAATTGCAATTCTCTAGATAAGGTAGCAGTTACTATGAAAATGGCAAAATAAATGATCTAGTACGTAAAGTATATGTGGTATGATTAAAGTATAGCAACAGCAAAATTTAAAAATAGGATACAAAGTAGAACATATGCAGATCTATCTTGTTTATAAAACTTTCTTTGTCTGCAGTCATGAAAACATATGACAATCTTGTAATTATTTCTTTTAAACTTATCGGCTTCCAGTACAGAGTAAATAGTTAATGTATGCACTTATACATGTCCTTTTACAACTATAATAGATAATTAAACATCTGTACTTACTCTATACCGCTTTAAATTCCAAAATTTTGAAATGTGATGTCTGTGTGAATTTCAGTTATATCCCGCCAAAATGCATAAAAGATGGCTGACATTATACACACGTTTCCCTCCAAAAATGTTACAGCTGTAATTTTGAGACATGACCATTTTACACCTGTAACTTTCAACAGTAAATTTTTTTACAGCTGTAAATTGAGACCTTCATATTTAACACCTGAAAATTTCAACTGTATTTCTGGCCATTTTTCCACTTACAGGTCTTTTACAGTTGTAATTTCAAAATACAGGTCTTTTACAGACGTTTTACAGCTGTAAAGGAGGTTCTTTTTTCTTAAGGAATCTGTAAAATAAAAGCTTTCTTAAAATTGTATATAACTAATATATACTGAACAAAATAGCTAAGTGCCCTTCATATTTATTTGCCAATATCTTCAAAAAATAACATAAAATACTTTTAGAAATGTAATGTACACTCAGAACAATGTGTAATTGATAAAATGCTGAACTTACAACAAAACCAAAACACGTCTTCAGAAATAATATTCATTCATTTTACGATTTAAACCAATTTTTGACAGGTCACAAAAAAATAAACAAATATGTTAACAATGTGCATGTACATACTAAAAACGAAAACGTATTTTGGGAAGATAATGATATAATTTTGTTAACTTGCTTTTTCTAAAAACAGCATTCACCAGTCGTGTCATATTTAACCATTCGCTAGAAAAAATGTTAATATGAACAGGTCTTATTCTTACAAATAGTATTCACTTGTTCACTAAAACACAACTTTTATGTGTTTTTGTGATTTTTTTTACAAATGGGATGAGTTAGTAAATTAATAAATTGAATAAAATTTATATGCTGGCGTCACTTAATATTTTTGAAATTTTATTATGTTATTAACAACAGTTTGTTCTAAAAGTATGCTAAATTTCAAATTTGTATTTACAGAATTTACAAAGATATTGGAAAATTAGCAAATGCGGTTAGCTATTTTGTTCTGTATATATATATATATATACCCTGTGACCTTTAACCTTTATATATGAGCATACAATACGTTTTCGGGTGTGAGTCATAATTTATTAATTGGATACAAGTGTATGGTTTATTTAATCCTAATATTGTAAATCAAATCCTGTATAATGAGAAATTATTCATGAATCATTGCATCAGTGCAAAAAATTATGTGAAAATATCAGTTTTAATGCATGACCTTTTGACCTCTATAATTTGCATATAGTGGTCATATACTTTTTAGAGACAGCACCCAGATGAACCAGGGATGTTTAAACTTTAAAAAAGTCTTTATCTCCAAGCATTAACATTCCGGCCCTCATAAACTTTTTTCAGGGGCTAAAACCACCAGACTATAACCTCGCTTTTATGCGCGATAATATTCGAGAAACAGTCCGCCCGAAACAGTGTTAAAGGCCTAGATTTTGGCAGTGGGCCAAGGGATTTCTGTCTTCACCAGCACAGTTGGGGGCTAATGACCATCACAGTATGGTTCCAATAAACAAGGGTCAATGTTTATTGAGAGTCTGTCTACCTTACAAGTGTATCAATTAGTGAGAAGGGGAAACAATGTAATTTATTTTAAATTGATATATAATTGATAAGTTTTAAAGTTATACTAGTTTTTTTTAGTTTAGTTTAAACATAGTTTATTTAAAACAATATTGCAATATTTACAATTCATGATACATGGTTCATAAGATAATGCCTGAAAAAAGGATCAGAGCCGAAAGCAACAGCTTATAGAGGTCTTCTCCTACAGAAACATATTGTAGTAGGTACAGTACGACAGTGTTTATGATCTTGTCTGAAATATTATCTTTAAGCAATATAATAAATCTTAGCGCTTAGTCAAAGAACTATATATAAGAACATTATCAATAAAGGGGTACAAAAGTGAAACAAGCACCCATGGCTAATAAGTGTATAAGTTTAAAGTGAGATAAGCAGAGAAAGAAAGAGAATGCATTAAAGTATAAAGATTCTAGTTCTTTTTGCATTTCTATGTAAAGAAAAATATTTGTTGATCAAACACAATAATAAGATAATCAGAAACTTATTTTCACAATAATGAAATAATGATAAACTTACTTAAAGAAATGTGCAAGATTTTATTTTTTCAAAATCTGTCTGAAGGTCCATACTTTTTTCATTTTTTGAAAATGCAACTGAGCGCTTCTTTAATTTCTAAAGTCCAGCAATATTCATTTTTTTGTTTGTTTTTATTTTGTTACTTAGATAATAAAAAGATCATAATTAATTAATAACTGAAAGATGCTTGTCATTTCTCTTATTGAATTTTAAATAATTATTTCATTTTTCATTAAATAGATGTGACAGTTTTCTAAAATGGTGAGAATTGTCTTGATGTAAGAAATATAATTGGTCAGGACATTACTCAACAAGAATGAGCAATTACAATTAGTATATTATCAATTGTAATAATTGTATGTATAATCTGAAAACAAAGTTGCATTTCAATCAGTGAAATGTATAGCACACCAATTATCTTTACATATCAATAAAATGTATGATCCTCTGACACGGACTACATGTCAAGTCTACAGGGGTTTTATTGACCCTTATCAGACTGGACCAGACAGAATCTGGATTAAAGTGTCTGGCTTTTAGATGTGGGAGGAGAGGGTGGGTGGCGGAGGAGGGTGGGGGGTCACTTATATTATCTTTGCCTTTAAAGACAAAAATTTTAGTATGAAAGATATGAAAAGCAAAAATGGTAGCGAACATAAATAAATATATAATCACCGTTGATTTAAATTTAATATAATGGGTTTTCTTTGAAATACAAAAAAAATCAAGAACTTGTTTATGTTTCGTTTTCCGTTCTTTGCACAAATATATACAATTAATTGTCACAAGTTTTGAAAATATCGTGTGTGATTGTGACTGTGACAATGATCCCTGCATTAAGGCTCCCTCCTCCCCTGCTTAGTTTTTGTAAAGTGTAAGAAATTCAAGATAAGTCTAATAGTCTTTCATATATTCTACATAACATCCAAAATTATCTGGTAAATGCCAACATGTACAGAAATCGTATATATCGAGAAAACAAACCTGTTTAAATCCCTTAGCTCCTTTCTCACCAATTATCCGCTTAAAAGTGACACAAATATCAGTTACGCTGTGATCACAGCGGGGTATTTTTGACCTGAGGCGCTTGACACGCGCATTTAAACGCGAGATTATCTCTTGTTGCCATTCTGTGCATTGTATTATACGTTAATATGCAGAGTGGTAAAAGATAATGTTGAATAGAATTGCCATTATGAACACATTGAAAAATTGAAGTGATTAGCCGGCAATATGGCTGTCTTCATCAAGTGAATGAATTTTATGTTACGATGATTACATGTACACATTCTACGGAATCTGTCCTTTTTGTGTCAGAGGTAGACAAAACAAAACAAAGATAATAATAACAAGCAAATTCGATGAATTGGTATCCCCCGCCGAAAGGGTTTGTGGTGAGGAATGGCAAAAAAATATATCCGTCAAAAAGTTAAGGATGTTAATAAGAAGCAAATAATTTCATTAGTCAAAATCAATTTAACAGAAAACATATGTTTAATTAAAGAGTACACAATAAATGTATGATACTTTGATACTGACTAAAGAATTTATTTTGAATGGGATATGCTTATTGTAATAAGCTTAGCTTTTAAAATTAAATGCAGTTAATTGAAATGTGAGCTTGAAGTTTAACTGCAACGAAATATTGTCTTTGAGTGGTTTGGCACCAGGTGTTGCTGATTAACATGTACATTTGAACTTAAAAGAACAGATGTCCTTAAGAGAATACAGGTAAGATATCTTGAACATGGCTGAGGGCAAGGTTTTTGCAGTCACAACTTAACATGTTGAAGGTTTGAACATTTAAAAAAAAAAAGGGAATGGAAATATAATTATATATGTATATATTTATTTTTTAGGGGTTGGGGGTGCGGGGGAATGGGAGAGGAAACAAAATTTCACACGTTGATTATAAATATTGATGGAAAATTAAAAATGAAAAAAAAAAAGGGGTAAAAGGGTGAAGTTGGGGGGGGGGGGGGGGGGGGAGAGAGAATGCATGATTAGTGGTGGGCATGACTGTATGGAGGAGTGAGGTGGGGGAACTTGCATGTTGATAAATAATCATGGAAGGTTTGAAAAAAAATCTAAAATAAGAAATGAAAAAAAAATAAAATATTATTTATTTTTTTGGGGGAAGGTGGTGGTGGGGGGGGGGGGGCTTGGGAGGGGGAGGGGGTGTGACCAAGGCAAGTTGGTGACCAGGTGTAGGTGCGCAACTTCACATGTTTCTAATAAATGTTCACAGAAAATAATGAAAGAAATTTAACGAAATTCTGCCGAATGGTAAGTTTGTTATGTACAAATATGTGGATTTTTTCTTTTTTTTGTGGGGGGGGGGGGATGGGGACAGAGGATGCATGATCAGTGGTGGGCGTGACTGTATGCAACTTGCATGTTGATAAATAATCGTGGTTTGAAAAAAATCTAAAATAAACGAAAAAAAAACAACATTTTTTTTTGGGAGGGGGAGGGAGGGGGAGGGGGGGGGGGGGGTTGGGATGGGGAGGGAGTGTGACCAAGGCAAGTAGGTGACGAGGTGTGGGTGCGTAACTTCACGTGTTTATAATAAATGTTCACAGAAAAGAATGAAAGAAATTTAATGAAATTCTGCCAAATGGTAAGCTTGTTATGTACAAATATGTAGATTTTTAGACAATAAAGGGGAAATAACTCTGAAATCCGTACAAAATTGTGTGTGCACAACCACATTATAGTGCTCTAAATTCTGTTAAAGTTTCATACTTCAAGGTCAAATATATCAAAAGTTATGATGCAGAAATTGCCATATCTATAGATCTATAGTACCCTATATTATAGTTAACACTAGAAACTTCTAAGGGCCATAACTCTGGTGTTACTTGGGCAATCTGTGTGAAACTTGATGGACCCTATAACCTCATAGTGGTGAACATGTTTATGAAGTTTGTCTGAAAAAAATGTAAAATAATGAATTTTTTTTTTTTAGTGTGTGTGGGGGGGGGGGGGGGGGGGGGGGGGGGGGAGGGGTGTGATCAAGGTAAGGGGGTGACCAGGTGTGGGTACACAATTTCACATGTTTACAATAAATGTTCATGGAAAAGAATGAAAGAAATTTAATGAAATTCTACCAAATGGTAAGTTTGTTATGTACAAATATGTGGATTTTTATACAATCAAAGGGCAATAACTCTAAATTTACAAATAAATCCAAACAAAATTGTGTGTACACAACCACATTATGTTGATCTAAATTCTGTTTAAGTTTCATAGTTCTAGGTAAAATATATCAAAAGTTATGATGCAGAAATTGCCATATTTATAGTACCCTATATAGTTAACACTAGAAACTTCTAAGGGCCATAACTCTGGTGTTACTTGGGCAATCTGACTGAAACTTGACGGGCCGCAAGAACTCATAGTGGTGAACATGTATATGAAGTTTTAAATCAATATTCTCAACCGTTTCCTAGATATGGCTCCGGACGGACGGACGGACGGAAGGACGGAAAGACGGACAGAAGGACGGACGGACGGACGTTCTAACGAAACGGTTTTTATGTGACTCCCCCATTGTTCTCTCTATTGTTCTAACAGTCACATAAAAAGAAAAATAGTCCCATAAACAGAACGGAATGAATGACATCAAAGAGAAAGTACCGTTATGCAGTCACTTAACCATCATTTCGCGGGCACGGACGGACGGACAACGCCAAAACTATATCCCTCCGACTTTCGTCGGGGGATAATAAATAACAGAAGTGATATTTCATGAAATAGGATCGAACGCACGTCTCCAGCGTTTTTGTATTGATAAAGCAAATCAGGTGATGCATACTCATATTAAAACGAAGTATCTTACGGATACTTTGTAAATTCAAAGTCAGTGTATCTTTTCATCTTTAAAGATTAGTTTATAACCATAAAGTCACTAATTAGTCACATTTGAAAACATGGAATCCTAGTTAGATCATCTATAAAATTGTAAATAATTCATTGACATTTTTAGAAAATAACGATGGACCGGCTTTATCCATAGCTCTGTTGTTTCCTGAATACCGCCAAGAGACGCGAGGTAAAATTTGGGACCATACTATTTTCGTTTTAGGAAAGTTGTCTGAAATGTATTTTGAAACATCTTCAACCAATCCTAGTACGTCAAACAATTTGCAAGCACCTAGGTCATTAGCCCCGCAATGCAAGATTATGACGTTTGAGGAAGGTCTCGACCATACCTTCTGTAACACTTAATTTCCTAGTTATACCGCTAAAGCATACCCCCCGTATCCTTGCCACCATACAATTGCACTGTCATTCATGCATAGCCTAGCCTCGCTCCGCCGGGTTGTTTCCGTGCGAACACAAAGGTATATCTCACAAAATAGACGACCCAACTATCCGCACTACTATCTTTCCTAATAAATGTAACAAAAACAAAACAAAAAAACAATGGTTGTTTTCACGATTTATCAATAAGTGGAAACAAATATAACTTGATTACCATTATGCCTTAAACTTGTTGACATAATTGGCCAGAATTTATCATAATTGGTCCGCGCAAGTAAGATTCGATCGCAACCGACTTCCCGCGAGCAATCATCTTTATTGTGTCTACCGGAATTCCATTGCAAGCTGCTGAGCTGGCCGCCCATATCCTGAATGAATGGGTTTTGAATCGTGCCTGATTTGGACCCATTAATGTCAAACACTTTTTAATACTGCTGAAAATTGATAATCTAGTCAGTGGGCCCGAAATTCTAGGGCGAACCTCTAAATATTCTATAATACAGCGATTTAACTGGACATATATTCGAGCCAGTACTGCTTATTTTCAATGTTACACCTTTCTGCAATTGATCAGTTTTTGATTTTCGTATGCGAAGTATAAAACTCTGAGATTCACAAATCTGAACATCGTCAAACGCCAAATATCACCTATCGAGTTACCACTGGATTTTGCCCGTTCACACACTCACAATAAAAGCAACTAAAGCTAGACTATAAGCACTGGCGAACAGTTTACTCTCAAATTTGTTTGATTTTTTTGTTTGTTTTGGGTTTAACGCCGTTTTTCAACAGTATTTACTCAAATTTGTTTGAACACACCGCCTCTAAGCGTGATAATATTGTTTTAAGCACGTCGGGAGTAATGGATAATCGTACGTCAGCTTTAGCGTTTTTGCGCTTTAACCCATCAAGCAATTTCCCGATTACAAAGTTATTTGAAACGTCCGGGATATCTTTAATTTTACACATGTAACTTATTCCCGTTACATAAAGTTTGACTGATGCATAAGCTAATTGTTGTAAACATAAATAAGCAATAAAATGAACCACTTCGTGTAACAATGGTACTGCTGACGGAACTCTTCAAAACGCTTCAGATCCGTAGAATATTGTCAGAGTATTGTCAGCTAAAGCTTCATTTAATAACCTAGCAGCTTCGGACTCAATATCGTCGACAGAAATCGGTCGGACAGTTGTTCTGGATTTAGACTGGCATTTGGTGTTACCTTTTGGAATCTGTCCCACTATTTACGAGAAATAGCATCAACAATTACATTGTGTTCTGACCTTATATAACGAGCTCTAAAAACAATTTCATGTTTCATTGATATTAATACTAGGTCCCTAACTAAAATCATCACTCTCTTTGATTTTGAATTTTGCTTGTTCAAAATTTCAACAAGGGCCTCATTGTCAATCCATAAAATTATATTCTTACTAGCAAGATTCTCTGACCGTAATATGAAAGCTAGGTAGACTGGAACTAATTCTAAAAATGTCATATCCCTCAAAATATCGCTATTAGCCCAGAATACCGGCCATTGAAAAAATGACCATTTGCCTTGAAAATAACAAGCGGCCCCAAGGTTACAACCTCCCGCATTATCTGTGTAAAGTGCCAAAGTTTCATTATTGTACCATACTGGCTCAGGAATGTGAACTACTCCATTGAATTAATTGAGGAATTGAAGCAAAATTTGCATCTTCGCGCATATCCGTAGTTACGCGCTTTAAGAAGTGCGGCTTGTTCAACCCATGCATGGCCTGATAAAAACGCCATCAAAATGCTCTACTACCACTAATTGCACGACTGAAGAAATTGAGCTTCCCAACCAGAGATTGCAGTTGTAATAACGACATTTCCTTCTTACATAACAGTTGACGCAACAAAATGGTTAGCTCCTGAATTTTTCCGGCCGGGACACTTATCGTCATAGCTACCGTATCAATATCAAGTCCTAAAAATGTTAACACTGAAATAGGTACTACGGACTTCTCATGTGCAACAGGTACACCTAATTTCAGTGTAAACACGTTCAAAACAGTCTATAAGTACCATGCAACTGCCTGATGACTTTTCCGACCCAAACATGAAATCGTCAAGATAATGATCAAGTGAGTTGATACCTGTTAAGTACACTATTAGCCAGTGCAAGAAAGAAGAAAATGTTTCAAATAAACTACAAGAGCGAGCACAACCCATGGGTAGCATTCTATCAAAATAATAGCGTTTCCCAACCTTCATACCAAGTAAATGGAAATCGTCGGGATGAATGGGCAAGAGGCGAAAAGCCGACTTGATATCACGTTTTGATATCTGTGCCCCTCTACCTAATGTAAATATCATATTTGCAACTTTGTCAAAAGAGGTATATTCTACTGAACAATATTTATCACCAATACCATCATTTATACTATGGTCTTTCGGGTAAGATAAATGTTGTATTACGCCAACCCCCGTCAGATTTAGGGACTAGACCTAAGGTGAAACTTTAAGATTTGGAAAAGGTGGTGAACTGAAAGGACCAGCTATTCTTCCTAAATCTACTTCCTTGTCCAATTTTGTTTGCAATTATTCTGGTAGAAGATAAGCCGATTTTAAGTGGGTTTGTTTTTGCACAGGAAGGTAATCTAGAACCCGTGTAATTGAGCCGAAAAACTTTAGAAAATCCATTTAATAATAAATTCGCGTCTGTCTTGTTAGGATATTTTGAAACGTATTTGGCTAAAAGTTTAGTTTTTATAGGTGATGGCCCAATGGGCTGTTAAATCTCGGTTGTGCAGTCGAGTTTCTGATTGAAGGTCTTGACTGATGACGGTATGGACTTGTCTGTCCGCGGACTGTAACGAATGGTCTTGACCTACTGGTAAAACAGAAACGGCTTACAAAAAGATCTTTCACATGTTTTCAAATTGAAATCGAAGCATTTTCTAAGTACATCTTGATTCTCATTTGACACTACCGACGTTGAATGACCTACATAAATCAACCACAATTCATAGTCAATATTCGCCCTGGATTTATTAGGATCGAGAGACATTCTGAACCTAAACTGCTCGTCATAACTATTCCGACCCAAAGCAGAATTTCGTTTTGCAGCGATTCGTATTGTCTGCAAATATTTCAAAAGCTCCTGTGTTTTTTTTCAGGATGCACAGCCAAGAAAATACTCATGAAAACAACAAAAGCATCTGTCCACACCTCTATTGACATAATCTTTCGATTGTTATTTGATTCCCGTTTGAAAATCAATTCCCCTGAATTATTTATAATACTTTTTCCATCCCTTTCAGATTCAAATATATTGCGAAATAACGATCCTAAATCAACATAGGCTCTAGTTATAATCTTTTCCTTAATATTAGATGGTATCATTGCCCCTACTTCGGTATGAAATCTAATAACTGGGTTTATTATACCTGTCTCGGAAATTCCACTCCACTGCGAATCTTCAGCAGGCACTGTACCAAGCGCTGACCTTGATGACACCGAAACCGCATATTCAGCAGACGCTGACCTTGATGACCCCGAAACCGCATCTACAGCAGGCACTGTCCCCAACGCTGACCTTGATGACCACGAAAGCGCATCCGGTGCTATCACCGCTGGCTCTTGTACAACTTCGTACCTCACTGGCGCGTCCGACGACACTGTAACTGCTGGCACGTCCGACACCGACACCAGTGGCACTGATGAAGTTTCAGACTCATGATCCGCCTTCCTTTTTCGTCCTCTTGACCTACGAGATTCTATCATTTTGCTTAGTCTTAATTGCGAAGCCATTAGGACAAAACAACAATTTGTGCTGATGAAACAAAACCAAGGAATTCAGTTTTCTGACAGCGGGTTGTCCCAACACACACGGAAAAAGAATATCCCAAAGGGGGGTGGGGGGGAGGGGGGTTCTAGTTAGGTGTCTGCGCAAAATGGTTTTTGATTTTATTTATACTTTGTGATAATATACCTACATGTATTAAGTTTCATTAACAAGTGTTACTGTTACCAGTTTTGACTTACTTTTATAGATATTCACATTTAAAGTGGGTGGGGGTAATCTGACATGTGACCAGCCAGGAACACAATTTCTGTTATTTTTTTAAAAATGGTTCAAACTTTTTACCTGAAACTTTCATGATAAAATAATTATGCAATGGACATTCATACAACATGTTGCATTTCAAATTGTACTGAATATTTTTTTCAGCACAGAGCCACAAAGTGGTCTAATCAAATTTACTGATTTTCAATGGACAAACTTCACCCAAAAGCTAAAACAGTTTTTATTTGTTGAGACATTAAAGTGTTATTTTCAGCAGATATTGTGAACTAAATAAACATAAAAATGACAGTATATCAGTATACTCTGATTAATATTGGAAGAGTGGTACACTCTCAAACTGGGTAAAAGTGGGTGGGGTAAATAAATATTCGAAGCAAATACTAAAATACTAAGCATAGCTTGAAGACTAGTCTCATCTTCAGCAAATAACACTATATCATCAGCATACATTAAAATTGACAGATAAGCTTTTTATTCTCTCCAATGTCAATGCCAAGACCTGGAGCATTAATTTATACAGCTAGGTCATTTATAAAACAGTTAAACAACACAGGTGATAAAATACAACCTTGACGGAGACCTATTTTAACGACAAACCATTCAGACACGTAACCATTTAGCTTAATACATGACCTAACATTATCATAAATAGAGACGACAGCTTTTAGCATCCGATTATTGACTCCCATATGGACCAAACGTCTCCATAAAAGAGAGCGGTCAATTGTGTCGTATGCTTTTTTAAAAATCTATATAAGCCACAAACGTGGCAATTTCTTTTTTAAGCCGAGACACAATAATAGATGTTAAAGTTGACACCTTATCTATTGTTCCCCTTTCTTTTCTGAAGCCGTTCTGTTCATCACATAATAGATCTAACCATTTACACAGTCTGTCATTTAATACCGAACAGTATAACGTATACACTGCTGGGGCTAGAGTTATTCCACTATATGCCATAGGATCTCTAGGATCTGTAGAACCTGATTTTGGTATAGGGTTTATCATACCTTTCCACCAGACGGTTGGAGTTTTATCAGTAGCGCGCCCGCTTAACTCAGTAGGTAAGAGCGTTGATCGCGGGGTCGTGAGTTTGATCCTCGGGCGGGGCGTATGTTCTCCGTGACTATTTGATAAACGACATTGTGTCTGAAATCATTAGTCCTCCACCTCTGATTCATGTGGGGAAGTTGGCAGTTACTTGCGGAGAACAGGTTTGTACTAGTACAGAATCCAGGAACACTTGTTAGGTTAACTGCCTGCCGTTACATGACTGAAATACTTTTGAAAAACGGCGTTAAACCCAAAACAAACAAACAAATTTTATCAGTTTCAAAACACACATTGAAAAGTCTTTGTAGAACTGTAATAGCCACCCTATTTTTATACATTTCATACGGAATATCATCTATACCTCAGGCTTTGTTTTTTGCAGCCTTGGAGACTGCCTTATCAACCTCAAAACTCGATACATTACTGTTTAAGTCTGACCTGTCCGTATCATCGGACCCATAATTTATACTATTTATATCAAAATTTTCAACACTATTATTTATAGGTGTAAAGCAGCATTTAAGGATTTAAAACATTTTTTCTTTTTCCAGTGCTGCAAAATATGATTAGGGTTGTAATCATATGACCCATCTTCATTTACAATTTCAAGTGGAATATTTTTTCTTTATCATAAGCAACTCCAACTTTCCCGATAGATTTCCAAAACTTACCCTGATCATTTTCTGCATTGCATAACATAACTTCCTGTTATCTAAACCAATAACTTCTCTTAGCTCTTTGTACAGCTCTACTAAAAATCTTTCTACAGACAGTATATTCAAATTTCAAACGTTTTTTAGGTATTAGGAATATTGCAACATAACCATTTTTTCTCTGATGCACATACTTTATTCCATAATTCAGTCACCTTGTCAGACCACCATTGCTTTCCAACCCTTCTTTTCTTATTTGATACTGAACTATCATACAAAGTTGTCGTATGGGGTATGTTTTGCATCATATCAGTTTTAATACCAGTACAAAGTTTCTTATATGCCTTGTCAATACATTGTTGTGTACGAAGACTTTGTTCAAGTTCATTCACAGACTGAATTAAATCATTTACAACATTACCACCATGCATTAAGTCATCTGGTATTTTGTGTGTAAAAAAACTTTACTTGTTCAACTGGTTTAACAAACGAATGAACTTCTTGTTCATCGCTAAAGTTATGAGAAATATTCCAAACTTAGACAGAATGATCAGGGACACTAGTCGGCTGTTGAACATTGGCCTGTTGCAACAGATCAGATACCCGTAATACATTAAAGCCTGTAAATAAATGCAAATCAGTATGACAGACTAGACAATAGTCCACAACGGAGGTGCCCTGTGGTCTTATACACGTAAGATCATTTCCAATATGATTTCTTCCGTTTAATATACAAAAACTTCAGCTAATTAAAAAATCTATAAGAATATCACTATACTCGTTAGAAGTAAAATCTACTACATTTCTCATTAGTATCTCATCTATACCCTCAATAAAATCAGGTTTATCGCCACATCGACTATTAAAATCTCCGCACATAAACACAGTACCTTTGTTTTGATATTCATATATAGAGCTTAAAAGACTATCAAAAAACCTAGAGGCATCGATTTGCCTAGAAGAATATTTTGGTGGTAAATAACAAACAAACATATAATAATAAATATTTTTTGACTTATCTTTTAGTGATAACCATAAAATATCATCACAACTTTGGTCAACAATATTTATATTAAATGTTTTAAACAGCCATTTTTTAATAAAAACACCAACTCCTCCGGAGCCTGACCAAGCATTTCTATGCAAGAGTTTACGATTATTACCATACCAAACATAATCTTGTAAATTTAAGGTATCATCATGTTTTAAATGAGTTTCAGCAATACAAACTACATCTAGATTTAAATTGTCAAGACAAGCTTTTCTAAGGTTAAAATTTCCAGAGTCAATGTTCGAATTCCAACTGTTCATATTCCAAAATCCTGCTGACCACTAATTACGCCCGCGCCAATTCCCTTGTCCACCATTTCCATCGCGGCCTCTCCTATAACCCTGTCCTCTCGCAACGCCACTGTTGCACCACCACTGTTCTTCCTGAAATTTTTGTTTCCATTATTGTTACCATTGTTACGACGGCCATCATAAGAGTCAGGCCAACTATTATTATGCCCCGCCCGGTCACTTCTTGTTTGTTGTTCCTGAGAATGATTTATTTGCCCATTTCTCCCATTTCGTGAATTTTCTCCAGATACTACCCGTGGACTGTGCACTCTTAAGGTTTTATTACCCTTATTTCTGGCATTCACAATGACCCTCATGTGAGCACTTAATTTTCGTTCATATTTTGATTGATCATTATGGATATACACATCTTTGTACCTTTGACTATTTTTTAATTTACTTTTCGCCTTAATCACTATCTCCTTCATATCCATACTACCCATTTCTTACCACTACAACACCCGGAGTATGATTGGTCAGCTGCTCCTTCCTCTCTGTCCTGGATACGGATATATCAGATAAACCTTCGTGATACGGCAAGTTACGTATTACCAGATTGTCAGCAATTGCTTTCTCAGAGCTTGCTTCAGAGTGATCGAAGTTTGCCAAGAAGTCAATTTTCTCTCCAAGTGAAGAAAGATTCTCTGAGAATTCTTTCCTTACATCTCCTATTTTACCCTCAAGCTCATTGCGCAACTTAGCATGCTCAGAACTAATTCTTTTATCCAAAACTGTTGTCAATTTTTCAGTTATTTTATCAGTAACTCGTTCAATTATGCAGCTCTCAATAGAATCTAATCGAGCATTCATCTTAGCATTGATTGTCTGACTTTCCATTGTGATTTGTTGAAATAATTGCGCATTTGTCAAATCAGATTCACCACATTTTACCTTTTTAACACTGTTAATGTTCTCATGCTCATCTCCAGAGGATTTCCGCTTCCTGTTTGTCGAGTCCACTGGTGAAATCTGTGACATAACAGCCTCAACGTATCCCGTCGCTTCGCCGTCGCACAGACATGCCCTTTCCTTACAGTCACATTTCGCGTTTGTCGCCATCTGTTTAATCTGGCGTTAAATAATATAGGTCAGAGTTGATATAGTGTCTGATTTTATAAAATTCAACTGTCTATGACACTCAGCACATCCAACAACTTTCACAAATATCTGTTTTCTAACCTGCGAACATATGTGACAGAAAACTATAGCCGGTGCAGTAATACACTTCTCCTCGTCAAATTTTGACACTCCGCCTAAACGTCAAATTAACCAATTTCTCGGCGTTAACTTTACAGTTCGATAATATTTGAACGTAGCCCAATACTAGATACATCAACTGATCCACAAAATGTAATCCAGAAAGTCCAGTTTATATTCTATTTTCGTGAAATATATTTTCCGCCAAAACAAAGCACATGCGGTTAGGTTAACGACCACTACATATACCTTGATGACCCCACATTCAGCAGACGCTGACCTTGATGACCCCGAAACAGCAGCTTCAGCAGACACTGTCCCAAATACTGACCATGATGAACCCCCAAACCCCCATCTACAACCCGGCAGGTCCCCAAAGCTGGGCCATGATGAAACCCCCCAAAGCGCCTTTCCCCCGGGGCCCCCTCCCGCTTTTGGGACTTTACAACTTCGTATCTAACTGCGGCGTCCGACGACACTGTAACTGCGGCAGTCCGACACCCACAACCAAATTTGGCCCCTGATCAAGCTTCATACTCATGGGTCCGCCTTCCCTTTTTTGTCCCCTTGACCTCGAGAATCTAAACATTTTTCTTAGTTTATTTTGGAAAACTCAGGACAAAAACAAATTTGTGCCCGATTTAAAAAAAAACCCCCAGGGAAATTTTGGCCCCGACAGCCCGGTTTTTCCCCCAAAACACTCACACGGAAAAAAAAAAAATTCCCCAAACAATTTTTTAATTTTTTTTTTTTCTGACGGCTTGGGTTTTCTTTTTCTGTCAGTGTTTTAACCCAAAAAATCCCCGACGAAAAAAGTTGGGAAAAATGCTTGGTCACCGAGTTAGTCGATTATACGTTATAGTCGCGGGGCACATCAATTTCAAACTGAAAAAATTCCCTGACCCCAAAAACGGGAGATAAATTGCCCCCAAACCCAAAAATGACTGGAGCTTTTTATTTAAAAATAGCTTCGGGGTATTTAAATATTTTCGTTTTCACTGATTAATTTCCCAATTATTTGGTTTTAAAATTTTTATTTTAATTCAAAATTTAATAATGTAATTAACTGTATAAGTTAAAAAAAAAAAACAATAATGTATGGGTGCTTTCTTCGTAAACCCCAAATGAAGGGGAAATCCCAATTTTTTTCTTCTTATTTTATTGTTTTTTTTTTTTTAATTTTTGTAACTCTTTAGCTTGGTTTTTTATCATATGTTTTGGGGAAAAAATGTATTTGACCCAAAACCCCTCATTGGGCCTAATTTTTGGTTTAGGGAAAATTGATTTTTGGGGGCAAGTTTTTTATTTATTTACAAAAAATTTGCCCCCTTTTGCATCAATTTTTATTTAAACCCTTTTTATAAAAGTATTAGAGGATAATTTTTGTCTTAAGGAAGGGGCAAAATAGCTATCACCAAAAGAATACCCGAAAAATTTCATAAACATACAAAAAATTTTTGGCCCCGGGGGTAAAATGTTTTTTAAAATTGACAAGTTAAATTTAATTTTAAATTTTATTTTAAAAATTTTCATTAAAAAAATAGATTCGAAAAAAACATTTTAAATAAATTAACTTTCCCGAGTACGCCCAAAAGAAAAATTTTCCAGCCTTTTTTCCGTTTATTTTGCCAAACCATAAAGGGGTTTAAATTTCACCTAAATTTTAACATGCCCAGGGGTGTGACTTACTTTTTGTTTTTTGAACCTGATTGGCTGGGAAAAAAGACAAAATTTATAAAAAAAAGGGGGGAGTGGGGATAATTTTATGGGTCAATTTACACGTTGCTATTTTTCCTTTAAAGGCCTTTGATTTTGGCAGGAGCCAAAGGGGTTTGGTCTTCAAACCCGCACGTGGGGAGCTAATGCCCATCCCCAGTATGGGCCAATAAAAAAAGTTTTCACTGTTTATTGGAGAGTCGTCTACCTTTCAAGTGTACAAAATTAAATGAGAATTGGAAAAATGTTTTTTATCTTAAAGGCCTTTTGATTTTTACAGTGGGCCAAGGGGTTTCTTCCTTCACCACCCCCGGGTTTTGGGGGTAATGACCATCCAGTGTTTGGTTCCCAAAAAACAAAAGGGGAATTTTTTTTTGGAGGGGTAAATTACCTTACAAGTTATCAATTAGTGAGAATGGGATAAAAAATTAATTTATTTTTTAAAATTTATTATAATTGATAACTTTTTTTAAAAATTAAAACTATTTTTTTTTTTTGGGATTTCTATGTAAAGAAAAATATTTTTTATCAAACAAAATAATAAGATAATCGGAAAACCCTTTTTTTCACAATAATGAAATAATGATTAAAAAATTTCTTAAAGAAATGTGGCGTTTTTTTTTTCAAAATTTTGTCTGGAGAAATTTTTGGGTATTTCCCGAAAAAAATTTTGATTTTTAAATCATCTAAAGCTTGCAGAATACTATAATTAACCCTTTTTCTAAAAATTGGGAAAAGAAAGTTTCATTTCCCAAAATTAAAAAAAGCAAAGCAGAAAAAAGTCACTTTTTGGGAAACTAAATGAAAATGAAAAATTTAGTATTGAAAGGAACAAAAAAAAGGGGGATTTTTTCAAAAAAATGTTGAATACATGAATAATTAATTACCCCGGGGCATTTTTATTGAAAATAACCCCAAAAGATTTTAAGGGTATCTTAAAAAAAGTTTACCTTTCATTTGTAAAAAAAAAACTATTTAAAGAAATATTTCCTAAAACATGGGAAAGGTTTTAGCGGGAATGGCCCCAAAAATCGATCCTAAGGGTTTGTCCGGCCCCCCGATCATGGGTGCCATGAAAGTCAAAAAAAACAAAAATGCACGAAAAAAAAACCTTTTTTTAATTTTTCAATTGGGAAAAAACATAGAATTTGGGAAAATTTTTGTCTTACGATCCCCGGATTTTCTAAAGGGGCCGTATTAACCCTAAAATTTTTTTTTTTTGAAAAATTCGAAATTTGTTTTGTTTTAAAAGCGTTTAAAAAATAAGGTATTTAAACTTTAAAAAACCTTTAAAAAAAGTAGTTGGAAATTTGTTTAAATTTTGAACAGCAATGTTCTTCTCCCCGGGACGCCGTCGAGAAAATTTTTGAACCCTTGCCTTTTTGGCTTAAAATATAGTCGTTAAAATGAGGGGGGAAAAAGTGCTTTTTAAAAATTATTTTTGGCGGTTTAAAAGACAATCTGAAAAATATTTGACAAAAAGGGGCAACATTGTTTTTTCCGTCTGTACGAAATTTTGGATTTAAAGTGTTTTTTCCGACTTTTCCATACCGGAAAAAACCACTTTTTATTAACTTCAAATAATTGTAGGGAAGTTCCAAAGAAAAAAATTTTTTAAAGAAAAACTTTTGAAATGAAAAACGTAACTTTGTCTAAAAAAGATAGTAAATTTTTAATTTGGATCGACGACGGGGTCGGGAAGACAGTCCCCCAAATGTATCCCTTTTTCGTGAAAAAAATCCCTTTCTTTTTATAATTAATTTGTAGAGAGGGGGACCTTGTAAAAAGTCATATATTAAAACCCCGATGTCCCCATTTTAATAAATAAAAACCTTGTTTTCCAAAAGGAAAACCAGTACGTACCATAAGAAAACAAGCCAAAAAACAGGTTTGAATCCGGTCGGCTAGGGGTCAAGGGCCTGTTCCAAAATTCCCCGGGAACCCCCCTTCCCTTTTTAAACTTTTTTGCGCAGTCAGGCCCAAATTTTTACGGCTCCCCCGGGTCGGGGCAAGCTTAGTCCCGGCCCTTTCCCTTTGGTTCTGGTTTGGGCCCTTTTGCAAAAAGGGACATTTTTTTTACAAACGGACCTTGAAAAAGGGCAACCCCCCCTTTTATTAATTTTATGGAAAAAGGATATTTTAAGAATAAAGGTACATTTTAGACGGTCCCCCCCGAAACCCCCGGCGGCGGTAAAAATATTCAAATTTGGGAAAATCTGTTTAGAAAAATGTAATATATTAATTCATAAAAAGTTATTTTATTAAATATCTTTTGTTTTGGAAAAAATTTTTCAATTTTTAAAGCCCCCGAAAACTGACCCTTTATTCCCTACGGAAAAAAAAACGGAAAAACAGTTTTATGAACATTACGTCCCGACGGACGAAAAGATATTGCCTTTTTTGGGAAAAACTTTCGATTGGGATATTTTTGAAAAAAAGCTTTTATTTTCGTTATTACCTAAAACAAAATTTTGCCCTTATTTCCTTTTTTTTCCGGCTTATATTTTAAGCCAAAAAAGGGACAAAGGTTTTAGCCAAAAGTTTGCGGCGTGCCCTCGGAGGAAAAAAATTGTGTTGTATTCCCACTTTGACAATATTTCCAACTACTTATTAAAAGAAATTTTTGTTTTTAAAACCCCCCCCCCCCTTTTTTAAAGCTTTTTAAAATAAAAAATGCCTAAATTTAAAGAATTTTTCGAAAAAAATGCGACCAAAAAATTTGCGTTTATAGGGTCCCCTTTAAAAAGTTTTTCAGAACGTACCGCCGGACAAAACTTACCTAAACTATTTATTTTAAAAGGAAATACGGGTTTTTCCCCAAAAACCCTGGTTTCTTTAGAAGGGCCCCTTTGGGATGTAAAAAATATCCTTTTTTTTTAAAAAGAAAAAATAACGAGTTTTTCGTGCATTGTTTGACCTTTTTGCCAAACATGGGGGACCCATGTAAAAGACCTGTCCTCCGTTTTACTGTTTTCCCCGAAAATATTTTTTGACGAAAACCCTCTCAAGGGGCCTGTAGCCGAATTTTGAACCCGAAATAAAATTCGGCCTTTCTTTTGGGGCCCCTGTTTCCCAACCACTGAGCCCAAAATTGTCCACACATTCGCCCGTTTTTATTTTTGAATTTTTTTTCATGCCCTGAAAAAAGAGGCCCCCAAATACCCGACTTTAATTAGTAAAACTCAATACTTTTTTAAATTTTCAAGAAAAAGAAGGGGTTTTAATACTCCCATGTTGTGAGCGCCCCCCCAGTTTTACCAAAATTGCCCTTATGACGAAAAAAGTTGGTTTTTATTTCCTTATTCCTTTTTTTCCCAAAAAAGGAATAAATAACTAAAAGGGGGTTTTTGTTCTTATTCCTTTTTCAAATGCCCCCAAATTAAAAAAACAGGACAAACAACACCCGATAAGTCTCATCTCCCCAAAAACGTGTTTTTAACCATCTCATATCTATTTCGCGAAAACAAAGATAAAAAGTCGAATAAGGGGAAAAAGGGAACGGATTCATTTTTGTTACTTAAATTCCCTTTTCAAAAGCGAAAAAAGTAAAAACACAAATTTTAAAAAAATATTATGTCCAATACTCGGGTTCCCCCCTTTCTTCAATATGATTTTATTTTTTCAATTTTAAGATCTACAAAAACGTTTTTGTGAACCCCTTTGGGAATCGTTTTCGCCAAAAAAAAAGGGTATACGTCGAAAAAGGAATAAAGTAAATGGTTTCATTTTTTTACTTTTTTCCTAATTTAAACGGGGAAAAGTAGCACACAAAATTAAAACAAAAAAAAAAAGTGTCATCGCCTTTTACTATTTTTTCAGCCAAAGATTTTAATTATTCACTTTAAGACCTACAAAAAGGTTTTTGAACAATTGTCATTGGGTTTTCTTCCCGAGAAATGAAAAAGCCCCGAATATGGAAAAGTAACTGGGTTCATTTTTTATTTCTTATTTCCCTTTTTCGAACGCGAATAAGTTTAAAAGACAAATTTAAAACCATATAAAAAACTCCCTCTCGTTTACCGTTTTTTTTAACATGATTTTAATAACACCAACCCATTAAAACCTTTCCAAAAAAAAGTTTTTGAACACATGTCAAATTTTTTCGCCCGAGAAAAGAAAAAAGTCGAATAAGGAATAAGTAACTGATTTCATGTGTTTCGGGATTCCTTATTCAAACTTGAAAAAGTAACAGGGTAATTAAAACAATTAAAAAAGTCCCCATCCGGGTTTACCAATTCTTTAACATGATTTTAAAACACACTATAAGGGCCTACAAAACCCTTTTTGTGAACAAAATTTTCATATTGTTTTCGCCAAAAAATGATAAAAGGCGGTTTTTAATAAGGAATAAGTTAAAATTTCTTTTGTTTCTTTTCCCTTTTTCGAACGCGAAAAAAAGAAACAGACAAATTTTAAAACCATATAAAGTTCATCTCGTTCACCGTTTCTTTTAACAGGGTTTAATAAAACCCCAAATAAAAAGACCACCCAAAAAGTGTTGTGAAAATGTCCAAATTTTTTTCGCCGAGAATGAAAAAGTCGAATAAGGGGAATAAGGGAAACTGATTTCATGTTGTTACGTATTCCTTATTCAAACTTGAATAAGTAACAGATATATTAAAAAAATAAAAATAATAAACTCATTTACCCTTTTTAACATGATTTAATAAAAACACTATTTGACCCACAAAAATGTTGGGGAACACAAGTCATATTGTTTCGCCAAGAAAAGAAAAAAAGTCGAAAAAAGGAATAAGGTAACCCGGTTTCATGTTGTTACTTTTTCCTTATTTAAAAAAAGGGAAAAATAACAGATACATTAACATCAAATTTAAAAATTATCGCGTTCACTATTTTTCAGCATGGTTTAATTTTTCACTATAAGACCTACAAAACGTGTTCTGAACACATGTCATATTGTTTTCACCGAGAAATGAAAAAACTCTAATAAGGAATAAGTAACTGGTTTCATTTTGTAACTTATTCCTTATTTAAACGCGAATAAGTAACAAAGAAATTAATACCATATAAAGTCTAATATCGTTCACCGTTTTTAATATGATTTAATAACACACTATAATACCTACAAAACATGTTGTGAACACATGTCATATTGTTTTTGCCGAGAAATCAACACAGTCGAATAAGGAATAAGTAACTAGTTTCATTTTGCTACTTATTCCTTATTCAGACGCGAATAAGTAACAGATAAATTAACATCAAATAAAGTCTCATCTCGTCCACCATTCCTTCAGCATGATTTAATAACACACAACAATACCTACAAAACGTGTTGTGAACACATGTCATATTGTTTCGCCGAGAAATGATATACGTCGAATAAGGAATAAGTAACTGGTTTCATTTTGTTACTTATTCCTTATTCAGACGCGAATAAGTAACAGATAAATTAACATCAAATGAAGTCTCATCTCATTCACTATTTCTTCAGCATGATTTAATTATTCACTGTTAGACCTACAAAACGCTTTGTGAACACATGTCATATTGTTTTCTCCGAGAAATATAAACTCGAATAAAGAATAAGTAACTGGTTTCATTTTGTTACTTATTCCCTATTCAAACGCGAATAAGTATCAGATACATTATCAACAAATAAAGTCTCATCTCGTTCACTTTTTCTTCAGTATGATTTAATTATTCACTATATTACCTACAAAACGTGTTCTGAACGCATATCATATCATTTTCGTAAGAAATTAACAATAACTAATATCTCTCCAACTTAAATGTCTGAATACTTCGATTTCTCTCACAATTTCTATTCAGATGGTTAATGGTTGGCGTTATTTTATAAATAACATGGAATGTCACAGAGTTACAGATAGCGACTTTAGATTGGCTTTTAATAGCCCTGTCAAATTACTAGTACCCTTCTCCATAGTGAGTTTTTGACATTGAAATGAACAAAAGGTCAGTTTATATATGTTTAAGGGTTTCACTGCATGAAAAATAACAGATTGCTTCAAGTAAAAGATACAGTTGATGTAGTACTAAAATCTTATTTTGAATGAAATGCTTAGGAAATTTAACGCACTTGGAATTCAAGTATAGCAAATGAATCTTTGAAAGTTACTTAATCTTCATCACTTTGAAAAGAAACAATTAGCATTTCATATACTGGAGTTATCATAAGAGATAGTTTAAAGGCCAGCAATACTTTGAATGTAATATTACAAGTAGCATTTATTTAACCAAAAAGGTTATCTTTCGGACAAAATTTGCGTTTATTTGCTCAGAAAATAATCACAGTGTTACTTTTAAGTTGATACTATACAACAGAAATATAGGACAGTATCTTTTCAATGATATTACAAAGAAAGAAAGAAAGTGAAATGTCTTCTGTTAACTGTTTTCAATGTAGAAACAAGTAAAATGTCACAAAAAATATGGTTTACAACATGGTCTGCAATTTTCACTGTTTGTCTTGTTTTCGGTGCTTCCGAGGGATCTACTTTTTAGATTTTATTTCCTTCACAACAGCGGATGTTAAGTGCTGTGTGGCGGCCGTAAAAAGTCGCCCCGACTTCATCTCAGTGTTGTTATATTTTCTGGTCCTTCGG
>NW_026462394.1:0-71670 GCF_021730395.1 Mercenaria mercenaria | reverse complement strand
CCCATCTGTACCAGAAATATTTTATCTGGCCATTCAATCCTGACACAGTGTTCCAGTCTGGTTTCTGATTGCTCTTCATCCAACTGATTACATGGCTGATATTTGGATCAGACCTCTGTAACTGTTCTAAACGTTCCAGGTTTAGATTTTCTAAGTCTATCTCTTCTGCATTATCAGTACTCTTGGTCTTACCTTCGAACATTTTAGTCTCGTCGGCCTCTAGTTTGGTTTGAGCACTATTCTTACTGTCCTTACTGGACGGACCAGGTAAACAGTCGTTCTCCAAACTCTTGTCAGAGAGAGATCTGACCTCTTTCGAATCTGTTGAACTTTGCTTACCTTGTCACATGATATGGTTTACCTGATTCATTGCCGGAACAGGATTTACCTAAATCAATGTCAGGACAGGGTTTACCTAATTCTATGTCAGACTTCTTGTCAGTTGCAATAGAACTAACCTCGGTAGAAGACTGATTACTTCTGGTTTCTTTTAACTGAATGGAATTACTAATACAGACATCCTTTGACATCTCCCATTGATTAGTATTCACTTTTTGATCAGTTAGAAGATTCTTGTCAGGAACCTTTGTTACCCTGTTTACACAACTACTCCATGTGACCCTGTTACAACACGATGAGACCCTGTTTACAAGATACCCTGTTTACACAACAACACGATGAGACCCTGTTTACACTACAACAGGATGAGACCCTGTTTACACTACATTTTAGTTTAAATACCAAATATGGTAAAAAACAGCATCATTACCATTGGTACTTTTAACAACATAAAACCTATCATCACCAGTATTAGTAATAATATTATGTCTGAGCGTCTATTTTCTGGAATGCCCTTTGTCTCATGTAAGTCAGGTTTTTTAACAAGATTTTCTTTTGGGACATTTCTAATCTCTGATACATACTGGACTATATTAACATCAGCAATTCTGCTTTCTACCCTTTCACAGTATTTACACGAGTTTCCATAGCAAGGTCGTCTGCTAAGAGCATCGGCATTGTCATGTACTCTACCAGGTCGATGGATTATTTCATAGTCATAGTTTTCTAATATATTGACCCATCTACATAACTGCCGTTCAAGATTTTTGAAATTTGCTAGCCATTTCAGACTCGCATGGTCACTTCTGATGGTAAATTTTCTACCGTACAAATAGTGGTGAAAATGCTTAACTGATGCTACTACAGCTAATAACTCTTTCCTTGTTGTACAGTAACTACGCTCTGACCTAGAGAAACATCTTGAGTAGTAAGCTATAACCTTTTCTTCGCCATTTTGTACCTGGCATAAAATTCCAGCTAAAGCAGTATTACACGCATCTGTATCTAGAATAAAATAGTCCTCGGATGTGGGAAAAGCCAAGATTGGACTACTTATCAGAGCAGATTTTAACTTTTGAAATGATTTCTCACATTCAGAGGTCCACTCAAATTTGTGACCTTTTTCTGACAGTACATGTAGAGGTTTCGCAATGGTTGAAAATTTTGGTATAAATTTGCGATAAAATGACACAAGAGAGGTGAAGCTTTTTACTTCCTTGGCTGTTCGGGGTCTAGGCCATTCTTTTACACTCTTTACCTTATCCGGACATGTGGATACACCATTTTCACTGATGACATGACCTAAGAATGTAACTTCTTTTTGAAAATACACTTTTTTGGATTTAATTTGAGATTTGCTTGTCTCAATCTATTCATTACTTCTTCCAAGTTCTCTAAAGCTTGGTCAAAAGTTTTTGCAAAAACAACTATATCATCGAGATACAATACTAAGGTGTTCCATATGAGACCTTTGAAAACTAATTGCATAAGTCTGGTAAATGCACTAGGACTATTTGAAAGTCCGAAGGCTAATTTGCAAAATTGCCACTGTTGACCCCCTTGTAAACTAAATGCGGTCTTGGGTCTGCTTTCCTCACCGATGTCAATCTGCCAAAATCCAGATTTGAGGCCACATACAGAGAACCATTTTGACCCGGCCAGAGCATCAAGATTATCATCAATTCTAGGAATGGGCTGATATTCCTTTTTTGTGGCAAGGTTCAATTTTCTGAAGTCACAGCAAAATCTGATAGAGTTATCGGGTTTTGTTACCATTAGAATTGGTGACAGCCATGGAGAACATGCAGGTTCGATAATACCATCTTCGGCCATTTTTGTAATTTCGGTCTCGGCCGCTTTTCTTTTTGCTAGGGGAACTCTGTAAGGATAAGTCATAATGGGTTCATTTTGACCTGTGTCTATTTTATGAGTGACTAACTTGGTGTGACCAATGTCCCGTTCATTTCTTGAGAACACATCTTGGTGTTGTATTATGAAGTGTCTTAATTTTTCAGTTTGTCCCTTATCTAAATGTAAGGAAGACCTATCGAATACGGCCTGAAGATGCTCAGGAATTGCATCAGTCTGAACCTCCTCGACTTCAGATTTTGTGTTTTTAACAGCTACGTCTACCTGAACATTAACTGGTTCTAATAAGGCTGTTACGGTATTCTCATAGACGGTGTAAGGTTCATTACTGAAGTTAGCTATTCTTATAGGAAATTTTCCTTTATCTGGATTTATCAATGTTTTTGCAAGCAATAGACCAGTATTTTCAACAGATTTGTTACTGCCTTCTATTAGTCCTGCTTTCTGTTTTCTGCAGGGATAACAACTGTCTCAGACACAGCAATTCTGCAGCACGTAGGTTTTGATTCCTTAGTATTCCTAAAACAAGGAATTCTCTCACCATTCAATGTTATGTAACCTTTGCTCAACATTATATCACATTTGTGTTTAAAGAGGAAATCTAAACCTAATAGTGCAGTCTGAACTACATCTGCAATCAAAAACTCATGAGTTACTTTCTGTCTGCCTATACATATTTCAAGTTCAACTTTACCGTGAAATGGTGATGATTCCCCAGTGACTGTATGCAGAGAACTTTGAACAGGCTGAATAGTTGGTCTTACAGAATAAAGCCATCTTTCCATCATTTCTTTGCTTATTATACTCACATTAGCACCACTGTCAATAAGCATAGACAGTACAGTTTCATTTATTGTGGCAGAAAGAAAATAACCATGATCAGATCCTATGTTGTTTAATGCAATATGAGACCTTTTTACATCGTCGAGCTGTGGCCTCTCCAGCTTGACTGCTTGTCGTTTCCCTGAACATTTGGATTGAACCTAGGTTTACCTTGCTGCGGCTTGAACCATTTTCTGTTTCGGTGGCCATTTCTTATGCTTTCAGAATTGTTGAAATTCTGGCCTGTATTTACATTCCTCATTGTTGACTGATTCCTATTAAATTGGTTATGGTAATTCGACCGATTTTTTGTTTGGTACCTACCATACGGTTGCTTATTTGATTGATTCTCTACAGGTTTTCTCCAGATGTTGCTCTTACTCAGTCTTTCAGGACTACTTTCTACCCTTACCTTTCTTTGACCTGCTTCTGGTGTGTCATTTTCTAAGTGAACATGAGAATTTTTCTCAGTGCTACCTACACTACATACTAACTTACTTCTCTGTCTGTCTGCTAGACGGTGTTGTTCCATGCGGACTGCAGTTTTCTCAGCTTCACATATATTCTTGCGGGCTATTTCTCTTAACCGCAATCTTATATCTGAATCATTGAGTGCATCAATAAAATTATCAAGTGCCAAGGCTTCTATTACATCTTGGCTAGCAGTAGGGTATGCTTGTCTAGTCATTTTTCTTATAGACTGAGCCATTTCAGGGATTGACTCACTCTTACCTCGAGTTCGGGTTTTCAGCTGTGTTCTGAATACCTCAGCTTTGTTTTCTGAGCCAAATCTAGCTTTTAACTTTTCTACTAAGTAATCAAAGTCCCGTCTTTCCCGCTCATTCAGTTCACTTAATAGTGACCTGCCCCACCTGTCAAGCTACTGGCTAAATAAAGTGTCTTTTGTGAAATACTCCAACCATTTATTTCAACAGTGATTTCAAATTGGGTGAGAAAATCTTGCAAGTCCTCCTCACCGTTGTAAGCCTTTGGCTTCATTTTTAAATTATTTGCTTGCCGGACTGGAGACATTGTTCTATAATTAGGGGTAATTTCATAAACTGTGTGCATAGATTGGTTAACATTTCTAGAACTTGTTAGTTCATGCTCATTTACTCCATTCCCATGTGTGGTAGTGTTACTTTCAGTTTGTGTATTGGATACCATGTTTTCTCTGTGAACATTATGGTTAAATTGTATTTCTGGGTCAGGGTTTTCAATCTGTGATAACTTAGATTTTACTGTATAGAGTTCTTTTTCTATAGAATCTAATTTTCTCTGTAGTTGAGAATTTACACCCTGGATAGAAGCACCTAAACTAGTGATTCTGTGCATTAATTGAGACATTTGACTACCCATAAATTGTTCTAGATCTTGTAATCTAAAATTCCCAGAGTCAACTGATTGAGGGAGTGAATTCGGTGTGCTAACAGAAGTATTCTCACTTCTCCTATCATTATCAGTTCCAGCATCATTTCTCATTTCTCTATCATTCTCTGTGAATGAGTCATTTCTTGAGGTTCCACCTCCAAAATCATAAGCATGTCTATACTCCTCCATTTCTATGTAACAGGACTCAATTTTGTAACCAGCACTGGTTAGGTCTTAACTAAATTGATTTCTATTTTCAGAATGAATTATCAACAACCAGTCACTGATCCATATAACAAGAACAATTGTGATTTTATTGTAATCAGTAGTTTGAATAAAAAAAAATGTTGTGATCAATATAATCTATTTTCTTTTCCTTTTTACTTCAATGGATTTATTTCTTTTGGTTTGATTAATCTTCGGTACAGACTTAAGGTAAATCAGTTCAAATCAGGCAGAACAGTTCAGTGTAGAAGATCCCACTTCTGACACCAAATGTTACGCCCCTCTTAACCGGTCTATATTTTGTCAGGATATTCGGTTAACTAGGGTCGCAACATGGAATTCCAATTTAATTATCTTGGAATTAATGTTGGGGAAGGGTTTGTCCTTAACTTATATTAAAAATGGATGACGAACACTGAAACTTCAGTTACACACTTTTTAATTAAGGTCTGTATGACCTTAGATAATGGTAAATTCGCAATAATAACAATAAAACAGAAAAAGATGATTCAGTTTCAATATGTATCAGATTGGGTTAAACCCATTCAGTTTCATTGTAGATCTTCTACAATTCCAGAATGCAATATGAGATCTTAGATTATGAACATCAAACTGATAATCAACCAAGTTCCAGGAAAAATGCCTTTTATATGTCTTTATATATACAGTTGACCTAATCTGGTCAAGTTACCATAAAAATCCAAGTTCACAATATTAAATAGAAACTCTTAAATAATGGATCAAAGACCGGTATCTAATAAACTATTTTCAGTGTTATAAATCTAAACACATCAAAACAACAGGTTTATATACCTCGAATTCTCGGTTCATGTTACCGGTTCAGCGGAGTTCGTCCAACTGGCGTTCTACTGTAACGGTCAAACTGTTGCCAACAAACAAAATGGCGCGCTGCGCTTGGAACTTGTTTAGATGGAGATATATTTGGATCTACATGTTATATTCGGTAGTTAATGATTCTAAAACATTGAAACATAACAATGATACAAGGATTTCACGATATAGGCATAGGAAAAAGAGATCAATATAATTGCACCTTTACTAATCCTACCAGGTATTCTGTATACAAAAGTGCTTCTATTGTGACACTTCGATACAAGCAAAACTGTATTATCTGCACTATAAAATACTTACTGGTATTTCATTTTATTATCGGCTTGTTAAAAGTTAATTTTTACCATAAGTAAGTTGACAAAATCATAGGAACCAGTGGTTCAGGGGTAAATCAAACACATATTAATAAATCCTAAACGATTTTGTTGTGCAAAAATGTATGATATTGTGTTTTAAACCGTTTTCGTTTTCTACTCTATTGTGTAATTGCAAGGGATGTAAACTAATAGATATCACTGCTTTAAAGTACTAGCCCAAGGCAAGAGTTGACATTCTTTGCGAATCACAACTTTGAATTAAATCTTAAAATTTCTGTTATTGATATTAGCAAAATTATCATACATTGCACATTTGTGAAATCATTTTTGTTAATTTCAAGGACTTGGAAATCAATTTCTATACTTTATTTAACGTATTTCTATCAATGAAAATATTAGGGTCTATCTCTACACGATATCTTTCATTATTTCGCCTAAAAATGAGGTGAAATGCAGAAGCCGATCTGGATCACAGGACGCTCAATCAAGGTATACAAATAAAGCGTTGTACTTTCGGTTGACACAAACATTGGGCATAGCAATATATATATATATTAATATGTGGAGTATCTCCACAATATGAAATACTGAGACAATGTGACTGGTAAATTATCGACTGGTAAATCATCGCTTGTTCAATATACTAGGTACCCATTCATCGAACTGCATGATTTAGGTGAGAAATGTACGATTGAAATGGGTTAGTGCACTTTCTTGCCATGACCATGTAGAATACGTAGGGTAGGGTATAACATGTAGAGATGCATTTTCTTTCTGGCCTTGTGCCAGTGGTCTAAGTGTTTCGTGTTGTTGTTTGTGTACCATTTAATCACTTGCTAAATAAACTTATACCATAATTATATTGGAAAACCCGTCTATAGATAATGTGTACGTGTATATGTCAAAGTAAACCTATATACAGTTCAACTTGGGAATATGTTCTAAAAGTATTACAAAACGAACCGAAATATACAAAAACTTACCAGTTATCACAACTAGATGAGGAAATTATTGCAAAAAGTCATGCAAATCATTGTATAAATTTTAATGTCGCACTTGACGACAGTCAAATGAAAACCTCCCTACTCTTTATTGGATCCCTAAACTTCACAAAACTCCATATAAAGCTTGATTTCTTGCAAATTCAACCTTATGCACTACAAAAAAAACATTTCTGTACTTTTGACTTCCTGTCTTACTGCAATTAAAGACCACGTACAGAAGTATTGCTGCAAGGTTTACGAGAACTCTGGTGTTAATCTGTTTTGGTTCATCAAGAACTCTGGAGATGTTATTAAAAAGCTAAAAAACAAACACTTCCAATGTTTGAAGATAAATAGTTATGATTTTTCTACTCTTTATACTAATTTACCACATAATCCTATTAGACATTTGCGAATTAAGTCTACGTGGACTGAGAACACCTAAGACGATCGATTTTCAAGGGGACCGTCTCAACATGATTATTTTAATTTATGTGTGGTAGGAAAACATTCCTATAATGATGGTAAGGTCTGGCTTATTATGTAACCGCACAGGATAAGATTTGGATTTGTCTGTCCGTCCGTCTGTTCGCCAGAGAAATGTTTTGTTATACATATCGCAAGAAGTATTTGATCTAGCGTCATGACACTTTCCTGAAATGTTCTTCAATATTATAAGTTGCGCATCTGCGACAAAGTTAAAATAATGAGCTAGTCTGATCGCAATGTATCCGTATTCCATTGTCTTCGTCGTCCGACATGAAAAAAATATCTAAACTGGGTCAGCTGGGATCAAAATGTAGGTCAGCATGTAAAACATTGTGAAAACTGTAGAAAACGTGATATATTGCGTCTCCATTCCTTTGTTGTTATTATACGCCAGAAGGGACGTATTTTGTTGTACCCCAGGTGTTCATCTGCCCGTCTGTCTGTCTGTCTGTGTGTCCGTCTGTCCGTTAGGAATTTCGTGTCGACTCCACTCTGTAACTCGTGAACCCCTTTCAGGATTTCAAACGTGTCCGCTCTGTAACTCTTGATTTGTTTAAAGGTACTTGATTGTTTTTTCCTACTTGTGTGGGTGCGTGTGTATGCTTGTGGGTCTAAAACGGTGCCCTACTGTTTTTCTGATGTGTTGCTTGTTCGTTTTTCTATGTTATTCAGTTGATCGTGTCTGTGGTTTACGATGTAGTGCGACTGTTTTTAAAGATTTTAAAGAACATGGCCTTCTCGTCCTTGTTCAACTTTCCCCTTCTGATTCCCCCCCCCCCTCCCCCCAATCACGCCCACCCCTACCCTATTTAACCTTTCATCGCCAATTTTTTTTTTTTTTTTGATGTAGAAAAGCCAATAATTTCAAAAATGTAAAATTAAAACGAATTTAGACACGCTGCCGTAACAGAATTTATCTATATACATACTTTTATCTCATGACCAGGTCACAATCCCGTGTTCCGATGGTTAGCGTACGTGCTTCACAAGCACGAGTTCCAGAGTTCGAATCTCGTCAGAGGCTTTTTAAATATTTTTTTTTTTGATATTTGTCACAATTTTTGCAAATATTGGAAGAGAAATCAATAATCTATATAGTTAACCAATGTTCTGCCTGTAAATTCTGAACAAAAATTAAAAGACATGGAAAAGCATATGTTGCTTATCTCCCCTCCTTTCCACAGTCTTTCACATACATTGCAACTACTTTAATTAACCTTAGTCATATTTAAAAAAAAAGGCCCAGACTGTTAGAAGTTAGGTAAATTAAATTGGATTTCTTGAATTTCGACCAAGAGTGTTTGTGTTATGAATAAAATTCTTGCCAAGAACGTTTTAGAATGAATTTGAAATAAGAATTTTACATGTAAATGGTTGTTGGTCATTCTCACATACAAGAGTTTTACCATAGCTGTATTAGCGGGCCGCAATTGGTCCTTAAGGTAATTCTGCACGTTTGATAAACCGGAAGTGATGGCGTAACGTCATTTATCCGGAAAACGTTGAATAAAGCCTGGAATCGGCGTACGGAAATGAAAGTCGTTTTATGAATTAATAGCAACCTATGAGTTCTATCATTCACAAGTGTTAAACGATTTCGTAACACTGGTAACAGTAAAAGCTATCCCTAGATACACTCTTTATCAGTAACGTTATCTTTATCAGTAACGTTATCAGTAACGTTATCTTTATCAGTAACGTTATGGGTTTTGAAAAACTAAAATAGAAATGTAAAAACCCAAGCGTTACCATAATTAAATTTATTACATTCTTTCGGATATTTTGTAACGTCTTTTCAGGTAAGTTACAAACTTAATCATTTATCAGTTTTTATTCATGATAGTCATGTGTATCTTTCCGCAATAATACACATTACACAACGTATTTCTGATACTGTTAAATTCGATAATTTTAGCTTATATTGCCAGTAAAGGCATACACATTACACAACGTATTTCTGATACTGTTAAATTCGATAATTTTAGCTTATATTGCCAGTAAAGGCATGCGAAAAAGGAGATGTTTCGTTTCACCCAATCCGCCTATCACATGACGGCAAGAAAATAATTCAAATTACATGTCTACACATTCCCAGGACCTCTTGAAAGTTTAGGATATGCTGTTAGCATAAAACGGTTGTACTCGGACAGTGCCCGGAAGTCAAACATACTTTTTGCCAATATGTTTAATCTATGTCTAAAGTATAAATTTTGTATGGTCTACGGAATCCTGTTGGGGCCATTTATAATGTCGCCGTCGCGTTTGTGGGGTCGAAACACGACAACGCGAAGTGACATAGTGACATTATGAAGTGACACCCGACAATCGCAAACGACGGCGACAATGTCGCGATATCCACTTTGAAATGTCGCCTTTCAAAAGCACGATATATCGCGATGTCACTTCGCGTTGTCGAGCGTCGTATCGCATTGTCGCTATGTCACTTCGTAATGTCGCGATGTCACTTCGCGTTGTCGTGTGTCGACCCTGCAAACGCGACGGCGACATTATCAAACGACATGCAATAATCACAAACGACGCTCAACAACGCGAAGCGACATTTTCCAAATGCCGTATCGTATGTCGCGTGTCGCGGGTTTGGGTGAGGGTCGACGCGCGACAATTCCAAAAGATACACGACACGGGAAGTGACACTCGACAATACGAAGTGACATTTTCATAATGTCGTATTGCATTGTCGTGCGTCGACCGGTGTTCACTTAAATAAATACCGGCTAATCTTGCTCGCATTTTTTTCGAAAAAATCATCAATTTCATTTTATTATTAAAAGCGTTAAAAGAAAGGTATCAAAGTGAAATTTCTTTTAATAAGTAGTATTGCCTAATCGAATATTTAAAACAATGTTCTACCCCGACGGGCACGCCGAACATTTGCTGAACTTTGCCATTTTTGGCTTAAAATATTTGCAGTAAAATAAGTAGAAAGTGCTTATAAAATATTTATTTTGGGTAAATAACTGCAAATAAAAACTTGTTTTGAAGGAACATCTATTCGTCCGTATGTACGTATTTATAGATAAAAGCTGTATTTCCGTACTTTTCCGTACGGAAAATGTCCGTGTTTTTCATTAACTTCAAATAATTTTAGAATGTTCCAAACACAAGCTATTTTAATGTAATAATTTTTATATATTAAATTCAAACATTGTCTAAACGAATATGTAATTTTTATCATTTTACCGCCGGTGGTTTCGTCGAAGGACCGTCTCAAAATGTATCAGTTTTCGTTAAAATATGCATACTTCTTCATATATTAAATAGAGGGGTGGTCCGTGTCTTAGGAGACATATCTCCATAATCTTATGTCCGATTTTAATAAATGATACCTTGTTGCAAAGGACAAGTCAGTATCAGGAGACAAGAGGCCACGTCAAGTTCGAACCCTGTCGGCTAGGGGTCGCGACATTACGAAGTGACATAGCGACAATGTGATACGACGCTCGACAACGCGAAGTGACATCGCGATATATCGTGCTTTTGAAAGGCGGCATTTCAAAGTGGATATCGCAGCATTGTCGTTTGGGATTGTCGCCGTCGTTTGCGATTGTCGGGTGTCACTTCGTAAATGTCATTATGTCACTTCGCACAATTGCGACGGCGACATTATAAATGGCCCCAATAGGATTCCGTAGTGGTTCTTTTTATATCTGTAGACACCTCGATTAAATTGAAACGAACACAATACTGAACAAAACTGTAAACCTGACATTGGCTATTAAGCCAATATCTTAAGAATTACTAAATGTACTTTTTTCAATGTAAGCATACACTTAGATTGTTATTACACAAATATGTAATTTGATTCATTTAACTACCACACCACATTTTTAAAGTAATTAAAGTACGTATAAAAAAGTTCTGACTTTTAGATAACCAACGATTACACTTTATTCGGATAAACTTCCCTGATACAGATTTTCGGTAGTTTGTAAATTATGCATATTTTAGCGTACTGTCGTGATATCATTGTTTGATTTTATTGAACTTTTAAGATTATGTTCTAAATTTAGTAAAATTTAAGATATTCGTGATTTCGGGATATCTGCCCTTACCTTTTGATTTTTTTATTGAAAGATATGCCAGGAGGGAATCGTAAATAAGCAATTTCCAGCCGATACTGGCCTATGTAAATTACATGTAATTTGCTTATTTGTCTATATTTTTCAGAATGTCAGACAAGTACTACCGGCTAGTAACCTTTATAATAAACATATGCCCAAAGCCTTTACGCGAACTGTTTGTCACTAAGGCAAAGGCTGACTACACTGAACGAAACCTTCATTACACAGACTTGGAAGAGTACCTTAAATCCCGAAAACCGGATATTGATATATTACTCCGACGTTCTAAGATCAGTTTAGACCAGTTTGGCTATATCTTCCCGTCAACCGGGTGCGTGAATATCCAAATATGGGACGTTACTTTACTCACAACACTATTGCGATGCTTATTTGGAAACAAGTTAAAACGAGATGAAAGAGACTGCATCGATGTCATCACAAATATCAGAAATAGCCTGCAACACATTGCAAATACCGAAAGTATTGTTGATCAAGATTTTAACTCTTCATGGAGTGCCCTTAAGGATGCTGTACTTACCCTGTCAAAGAATGCAGGTTCACCTCAACAAAACTCTGTTGAAGAGGAAATAAATTCGGCATTAACTGAAAACATGCCGAATCTGGGGGATGTTCTACGTACTTGGCACAAAGTCATGTATGTGCAGCTTCAACTGCAAAACTCGGAGCTTGACAAAATGCTTAAGCAACTTCAACTGCAAAACTCGGAGCTTGAAAGAAAGCTGGAACTTCAGACAGCCGAGATACAGGATCTGAAGGAAGAATCTAAAAAAGCAAATAAAACCCTGTCAAAAGTAGCTGTAAAACGTAAAGGACGCACGGGTATTGTATAAATCATGTCACACAAAAATAGACATTTATTGCCATAGTAGTTTATTCCAATTCACTGCTAAATTTAGCACAAGCACTTTCATAATGGTAATAGATATATGTGCAAGCTTATTCAAAATCATTTCAGAACCATATGGTTACATATTTACAAAGTATTATTTTCCATGGCTAGGACTGGTTGAGTTTTAAGTTATGATAGGCAGAATCATTAATTACGTTGAATATATGTTTTTACCAGTTAGGTAATTTTAATGGAAGAAATAGATAGTGACGCTTGCTTTGGGATTATTTTAGGGTATTATAATAAAAAGCAAGACATGTTTGACTTCAGGTGTTGCAGAAAAAAGGATGAAAATCGTAGACAACAAGGTTGAAAGGATGAGAGGTAATACATCTGTAATATTTTATTGTCGTTGTGCTAATAGAATGTTTTTATATAAATATAAGAAGTCTCATGCGTCTGCTATTACATATGAAAAAGTGGAGCATTTCAACATTAATGGTAAAGAACTATTGTGGCATTGGTAAAGCTGATATAATGTGGTTCTATTATAAAAAGGAGTTTTCTTTGGTAATGGTGTTGGAATTCATGTATTCTTGTATCATTTTCAGTAAAAATTAGACGATCATTAGAAGAGCAAAATGATTGTGTCGAGTCTTTCAAAGAAGATATTTCGACTATAACAAAACAGCTTACTGACAACCATCGCGTTATCGTCACTGGTCATGACAACTTATTGACTTACAAATGCGCACTTGCAGCGATTCAAGATAGAAAGTACCAACATCTAGACCAATGTTTAGAGATCAACAACCCATCCGACTGGAAACGAATCTGTTCCGAGGACGCACAGGTTGTACTATTCCGTGAACCGTTTGGTAGGGCAGCGTACGATTCACACAAGGTTGAAGTAATGCTGGACGAGTTTGACAGTATGATAGATGCAACAAACGATGATAATGATAATGTTATCGATATTGTCATAGTAACTAACCAGAGACTCCTCAATGAAGTAACAAGACAGCATGACCATGATATGTTATCTACATCATCAACGGTATATATAGATTCCTCAACAGACATTAATCCAGGTAGATATATATACCATATAACTTTACATTTGTACACGTTGTAATTGATGTTAAACAAATTATGATACTGACGCCATACTGTGGACTATTTCACAAGTGTATATTCATTCAGTTTGTATTTTGATAAACATAAGAACTGAAATACGTGAGACAAGTGTGTTGCATAAAATATCTATTTTATTTAGTCAATATGGTGCTGGAAGGTAAATAGTACTAACATCAAATTTTAACACTGATGTCATTTCCAACGCACTATTCACACGCCGTATGTTTTTGATACTACATTACGCTGTTACGCTGTAATCTATTTTCCTGCTACCACCATTTTAAGTTAAAGCTATGAAATTGTTGCTTATATTGCGATGATAATTTAATCTAGAAGTTTTACATTCGTAATGTCATATATTCCTTGGACCACCACTAATATACACACAAAATGAAACAGCAAATCGTGAATCTTCTTTAATAATCAAAATATTCGTATGTCTCTTCAATGAGACCTTCTACGACTTTTGTCATTAAGCAGAACTAATAAGTGTGGTGGATGATTTAGGACATTTCGTTATGTCGCGTTGGCGAGCGGTTTATGTAACATATTTCGTTGTGTTGTCCTGGCGTGCGCACCAACGCGCTACACCAAACTATTTAAAGTGTGCTCTTGCCAGCTGGATAAAATAGAACTATCAACGCCCGACAACAACGAAACATATTAGGATACAACAGAATGAACAGTTTCATTTCATGCTGGCGTCTGCACCATTAACACTTATTTCATGATCGCGAGCATGCGCGCCAAAACGAAACAAACTGTATCATTGTCTCACCTTTGTGCGCACGCCAGAACGGCAGAACGAAATGTGCTTAATAAGCTATGTGCACGCGGACGCTACTAAAATAAACATTCTATTTCGTCTTGGTGGGTGCAAAGACGAGACAGCATGAAATATTTTACAAACGCGTGCGCTAACATAAATCTTTTGTTAAATAGTGCGCCAGCCAACGCACCAACAAGAACTCTCTGTAAATGACTTGCGCGCCAAAGCGAAACAACGAAAACTTTTATTTGTTTTGATGCGCACGCCACTGTACCAGCATAAATGTTTGTTAATAGTGAGCTCGCCAGCGCGAAACAAAGTAACAGTTTGTGTTTTGCGCCAGCGCGAATGTTTTGTTACTGGCTCGTGCACCAACATGACATAAAACATGTCTCTGTCGCGTTCTGTGTTTCGTTAGTTTAAACATATTTTATTGCCAATATATACATATATAAACAGATAACTACGGCAATTGTACATATAATAGGCAAAAGGGACGACCCACAAGTTCTCGCAACATTAGTAGCGGGTCTTCCCTAATGTAAATATTTACATATTTAATTTACAACAATGACATCTAATCAAGTACATGTGTGGTAAACAATAAATTTACAATATTACAGCTACAAAATAAAGGAAAGAAAAAAAGAGTTGAAATATGTATAAGGTACAAGTACATGTGTACTTATATAAACAAACACATTTGTGACTAGTGGCAATGTATAGATAGATGTAAGAGTATAAATTATGCAGTTAATTTGCATTAACATGTACTACATTTGGGACAAAAGAACTTAAGAAAAAGAGAAACGAGTACATGTGTCTTGTATAGACAAACATATTTGCGATTAGTCAGTGTACAAAAAGATGTAAGAGTACAAAAAGATGCAATTCAATTGCATTAACATATACTACATTTGGGGAAAAAGAACATAAAAAAAGAAACAATTGGGGTCTTGTCAATAATAAACTTATATATATATATATTGCCTGCTAAATAAGGTGAGTCTCAAAAGCGTTTGGTTGATTTTATGTAATGCTGGACTGAGCAGAATATTTTGCAGTTGTCTTCATATGACAATTCGGAATTAACTACTAAAAGAAGTTGAGTATTTTAAGGATGAAATTGCCTTAGATCGTGTAAAAGTTTAATCCTTCGATTTGTATATTTCGTACAAGTGAAAAGAAAATGTTTAATGTCTTCTCCACAAGAACAGATTGAGTCCTGAGACAGATGGTTGCAAAATAAATGGAAATTCAAATTACTACACGCGTTTCTAAGCCTTGCATGAATTATAGAAAATTTTCTTTCTCCTACAAGATACCATTTTGGAGTTTCTGTAGTTGGAAAAACGGTCTTTTAAAACTTGATAAGGTGTTTGTGGCTCTTATTTCAGGACTCAAATTGTTCCATATATCAATAGCAGAAGGCACAAAGGAATCAGAAAATATTTGAGGTCTTCGACTGAGGATTATATAATTTTCAGCGTTTCTTAAGTTGTAATGTGTAGAATTGTTGACAATGTTTGGAAAAATATTATCCAAATACTCGGGCGCATCACCGTTATGAATTCTAAATGTGATTAAAAGTTTTTGATATAATCGTCTGTCAGATAGTGAGAGCTAGTTAATTTCCTGATATAAATTTTGAATTGAGACAGACCGGGTAAGTCCAGTTACAATACGGGCTGCTTCATGTTGAATTTTTTCTAGTGTTTCTTTTTCGTACTGAGTACAGCCGTCCCACACTACAGAAGCATATTCTAAAACAGGTCTTAAGAAAGATATATATATTTGATATAGAGTGTGTCTATTAAGAGTGTACTTTAATTTTCTCATCATGCCTAACAATTTTGAAGCTGATGTAGTTATTTGGTCAATGTGGTCATGCCATTTTCCATTTGAACTTAGTGTTAAACCTAAGTGTTTATGTCGTTCAACAAATCTAACAGGTACGTTATCAAATGTCAAATATGGTTTGTTGATATTTTGTTGTAAAGTAAAAAACATTGCTTCTGTTTTATTCGGATTAAAATCTACAAGCCATTTTTAGACCAAGCATTTATCATGGCAAGATCATGGTTAACAACTCATTCAAGATCAGTCAAAGAAGATGTAGTACATGCTAAAGAAGTATCATCCGCAAAAAGACGTGTAATACATAACAAATTCTCAATGATGTCATTAACATATACTAGAAAGAAATTGGGTCCAAGGACTGAGCCTTGAGGCACCCCGGCATTGACGCTGAGAGGTTCGGATAAAGAAGAGCTAACAAAAACTTTCTGGTTTCTCTTTTCAAGATAACTCTTGGTCCATTTTAATAAATTTCCTTTGATACCATTTAGTTGCAGTTTATAAAGGAGACCTTTGTGCCAAACTCTATCAAAGGCTTTAGAGATGTCACAAAATACAATAGAAGTAAAAGTTTTGGTATCTAGAGATTAAACAATTTGATGGTACATATCTAATAATTGATAAACTGTAGAATGTCCTTTCAAAAAGCCGGATTGTTTAGAGTAAATAAGTTGATTAGCTACCAAATGGTTATACATATGTTTGTGTAGAATTCTTTCCATAAGTTTTCCTAAACAACTTAAAAGTGAAATAGGACGATAATTAGAAGTCAATTTATTATCTCCTTTCTTAAATAGTGGCATTACAATTGCTGATTTCCAAATTTCAGGAAAAACACATTCTGACAAAGACCTATTGAATAATGTACAAAGAGGTTTGGAAATTGTTTTGCAAATATTTTTCAATACTTTATGACTAATTAGGTCTTTACCGACCGCTTTATTAATATCTAAGATTTTAATTATGTCTTGAATTTCTGATTCTTGTATTTCTATAGTAGATAAACTAGCATCTGTATAATCGGGCATATGCGATGGCACTTCATCAATGTCGTCAAGGTGGGATATTGATGCAAAGTATTCATTTAGACAATAAGCTTTTTCAGAGTCAGAGAAGTGGTACGTTTCTGTGTCGTGAGAATTACAAATTTTCAAAGGGGGGATAACTTCTGAAAAATGTTTAGTTTTAAGAAAACTACGAAGAAGCTTCCAATATTGTTTTTGATTGTTTGTATTCAAATCGACAAGGCTGTCCTCAAAATTAACATAAAGTTTTTCTCTGGCATGTATTTTTAAATTGTTTACTTTGTTTCTTAATTTTATATAAGTTTGTATTATGGGTAGAAATTGCAATGGATTTTTGTCTATCACGTTTGCGGGAATACAGTCTTATGGTTGAATCATACCACGGTTTGTCGTATGGCCTAATAGTGACTTCTTTGTATGGTATACACTTTTTCATATAATCTAATAGTTTTTCAGTAAATAAAAGTGCACCATCATTAACGTTAATAGAGTTAAGAAACGACCAATCAGCATTTGCAATATAGTTATTTAGGGACTGAAAGTCGGCTCTACTGTATAACCATACTTTCCTTTTATTGGACATTTGACAAGAAAACGGTGTTTCGTTGTGGCGCGTTGATACTTTCGCTTTGCCGCATTGGCAGGCGCTTCATTAGGACACAATAAAAACTGTTATGGCCAGGAAGACAAAATGAAATGTGTCAAGCAGCCATCGCAACGTAGCGATATGTCTTTAATATGTCACAATGCAACTAGTTCTTTCTATATGCAGTATTAGCAGGTGTTTGCTTTATTCTATTTCATTTTGAGAAAAAAAAATCTTTTATTTTCAATGCAATGATAATTTCAGAATACACATGTGCCACCAAGGATACAGTCTACAGAAATCTTTTGGGTATGTGTGAAATTTACATGTCTTAATCATAAAACGGCTGTAATGTTCGAATTATAATATGTAATCTGATTTTGAACTAAATTGTAAACAATACAAAGTGTATTGGTTTTCTTATGTATGAAATCAGGGCTATTAATCGTACGTACCTGTAACGGCAGATTAATAGTCCTGAGCAGAAATATCTAGTTATTACTTAACGGTTGTGTGATTTTCAGTTTACAACTGTTTTCACAAGTATTCTATATTAAAGAGTCACTTTTAATGTAAAGAAGGTGCAGATACAAGCGTTGTAATGTACAAATTTTGTCATATTCTTCTGAGATTCTATTGCAAAAAATAAATGAATAAGAAAAGAAAAGTATGGCTAATTTACTTATAAGATTATTGTCGGCTAATTGGTTTTGATTTTGAATATTTACTGACAAGACATCGACATTTACAGAGTATTCAAAAGTTTATCGTCAGAGCTACACAGGAAAGACGATTAACAAAGCAGTCAAAGACGAGGCTGAAAAGAAGTTTATAGAATACAGTACAGTTGTCATTGTCGGATCTGCCGGAAGTGGGAAGACATGCTTGTCATTTAAGCTGCTGCCAGCATACGATCTCAGCAATGGAGAAGAAAACTTTCTTGTCATAATCGATCCGGGAGAACTGAAGTATGTCATGTTTTTTTGGCGGCCAGTGATAATTATCAAACCGTTTACTGGTATGGGCTTCGACAAAGTAGAGGCATGCAAATGGTACAGGCAGTTTGACAGGTTGTTTGCAGCTGTACAGGAAAAGAAGGTTGCCGTTATCATTACGATGGAAACAGATGTCTTCCGAATGTGGGAAGCAAATATGCCGACTCATCCTTTGTTAGATCGTGTTGTGTACATGGAGGGCACTCGTGCAAAGGAGATGGAGAAATATAAACAAGGTATTCTTATAGATCTTATGTAGTTAATCTATCTTTCATTTTTAGAATTCTATTTTCAGTTTCATTTTAGGATGAATGGTGCATGAGGTATTAATATAAAATAAGACACTGCCTCAATCGGGAATCGATCCGGCTTCAACTCATTCCATAACATTTGAAACGAACTGTCTAATGACTGCACGGAAGGACACATTTTTAATTCGATAGTTAATATCTCATTCCGTATATCGCAAGTTACAGTAGAAGTGTCGATTCCGATTTTCTTCGCTACGCGTAGGATCGATTCCCAGTCATTTTAAGGTAGATTTTGGAATACAAAAACAACACTGTCCATATTCTATTGTACTACAGGTAATTTCCGCCTCTTGGATAGGCACACTCTCCGGAGAAGTATGTCTCATTCGGTATGTTACCGTAGAGGGATCGATACCGATAGCGACGAAAATCGGTAGAATCGATTTCCTAAAATTCGGAAATTTGATTTCTAACTTTCTAAGAGACATGTATCAGACCTGTGGTATTGTGTATTATACGCAGAAATGTATGTTAAACGCTCTGAAATGACTTCGGTCAAAGGAAACGAAGGGGACAAATCGACGCCTAAGAAAAATAAGGTCGTAAGTGCAAAAATGCTATTTTGAGAAAACACAAAATAAAACTACCTACAAAGAAGACAACCCATTTTATGTAAAATCTGTCAGATTTTCTTAAAAGCATAAATCAGATGCATTTGATAAAACGCTAAAACAATTATATGGTATAAAGAAATAAGAAAATAATGTTCGAAAAATGAAATCTACTTTTTAATTTTCGAAAAAATTAAGGGAGTCATGCGATGCATTAAGGTCGTAACTGCCACATACGACCTTTTTTCTAACATTTCAAATTATTCAAACTTTTGCTCAAGTCGTAACTGCTACTTCTGGCCACTTCGCAAAGTTTATGGTTGAAATTCAATATGGGCTACTTCAGTATAAGAGTAGAGTACCCATAGTAAGGGCATGGCCTTAAATCCGAGTTATAATTTTAGGTCTTTCGCCATTATTAAGAGATTAATATACGGCTTGGTTGTGCCTACATGCCATAATGGCACATCTAGTGTCATAATTGCCAAAGGGCTTTAGCCCGAGGGCCATTATGAAACAAGGTGTGCCATTCTGGCTAGAAGGCACAACCAAGCTGTTTATTGGCATTTTTTGTTATATGTATAGAGTCTCTATACATCCGCTTCATATTTATCTTGGTATTTTCAATTAACATATTTTCCAAAAACGTAAAAGCATTATTTGTACTGCTTTTAACATTAACTATCTGACAATCGATCTGAAAATGATTCAGTAACTTTTCACCCGCAATAATGACGTTGCTACATGACGTCAACGTCAGAACGCGCTGACGTTGCGCTTGCCCCTGGCCATTATGATTATGGCGCGTGAGGCGCACTGCACTATTATGGATTCGTCAAAAGAGGCCTTAATCACCGTTTTAACGGCTTTTTATTATTAGTTGTAGTAACGTATATAATAATACATTCATTGACCTTTTTATTATATTGTATCCCTTCATATTCATTTTGGTATTTTCATGTAACTTATTTTGCTACAAACTTATATGGTCTAAACATAATTTGTATTGATTTTTTCATCAAAAGTGCCATCAGTATTTGACATTATTACATACCTAAGATTATTTTCCATTGAGTTTCAATGAACCGCGATCGTGCAATATTTTTCCATCTTGACGCGGACCGCTTTCATATCGGACGTGGAATGTTTTCTTAAGGTTTTAATGGAAAGAATCGCGTGACGTCCATGGCTTCCACGCGCACGTTGCGACAACAAGTTGACGTCATTTTTGCGGAAAATATTAATGCGCGTCAGTTTGATTTGTTTATTACATTTTCGGAGAAATTCTTTTCGTATTTTTCTGTCTTTCGTTACAAAACGATAATTTAGACATAAATTAATTATTTGATAGTGGGTTTGTAATAAAAAGGTTATCAACTTTGTATGTGGATATATGTACTCGTTCTTTCGCGGATAATATTGCACTCCTAAAGTCGCGCAATATTTCCGCAGCAGAACGCTTGCATATATCCACATGCGAAGTTAACAACCTATAAATATATCTGAGATGATTCAGCACCCTTTCATCCGTCATAATAACGTTGCTACATGATGTCAACGACAGAACCCGCTGACGTTCCGGTTAATCGGGACCATTATGGTTATGGCGCCATTATGGATTCGTCAAAAGAAGCCGTAATGATCGTTTTAAACGGCTTTTTGTTACTATTTATAGTAACGTATATAATAAATTCCTAGATCTGTATAAATTCTGTAAAAAAATCAGCTTGTATTTCACGATTAAATATGAACAGGCAGAAAAAAATCTGTATTGTACCTTTTAAATTCCGTATTGTACCTTCCGTATTGTATGCTCCAGGACTACTTTAATTAATAATCATGAGCTGACACAGTTCTATAAATAGCACACATAAAATCTTCACTAAGTTCCATTTTAAATTCTTGATGACCAACTAGCTAAGTTGACAAGTTGTTAGTCTATTATCAATGTTGTTGCTATCAAAATGGAAAGTGACTGTTTATGCTAAAGAACTCCTCTATATTTCATTCTTTTGACCACTATAAAAATAAGAATTTGTTGGAGTAGCCGTGACATAGCAGAACGCATACATAATTTCATGCGCAGATCCAGTGGGAGGGGGAGGTGTGGTCAGACTGAGCCCTTACAATGACAAACATGCGTCTTTATACACTAATTATTTGACGTGAATTTTGTGGTTGTTAGCCGTTTACAAGTACATGGTTGTCAATAAGTTTGTGTTGAACAGGCTTATTACAGAAAAGTAGCTGACCAGCTACCAGGGTCTGAGGCATGAACCCCCGAAAAAGTCTGAAATTCAGCGCTTCATTTCTTGCATTCTGGGGCATCTGAGGAGCATTTAAGAATACCTTTTCTACTGCAATTTAATAAACAACTATACCCCTTATTTTCACATTTTTATGAGTTCAGTTGTTAAATTTGGGAAAAAATAATGAAATTAAGTTAAGGTAAAATTCATTTTTCTTTGAGATAATTAACACAAATATGAATTACGTCGGGCCGTATGTCGTATACACTTTAAATGCGACCCTAATGTTGCCTTTTCGAAAATCATTTTCTTTCCTTATTCTGTTCAAATGGTTCTTCAGGGAGGGGATCCGGACCACCCCACCCCTCTCCACCTGCTCTGGGGCCGCGCATGAAGTGATTTTTTACCTGCATTACTAGGGATACTTTCACGGATCTATTAGTATTAATTATCATCAAGTGTTAAACAGACTAGATCTTGTTAAATAAGTTCCCATTTTGTCATTAATTTATAAACTGTGTTTTTATTTGTAGCCAGATATACGGCACCGCCTAGTAACATGATGTGTGGACTGTTTATTCTTTTTAGTAAAATTTACTTCTCTTTATTCTAGTATTTTATCGTTATTTCTTATAAAATGTTTTATTTCATTTTATAATAATATTGAAACACTTAAATATCATGAAAAATAGATTTTGTGTGGTCTCATCTTACCCAATTAAAAATAAATATGTCTGACTTTACTTTGGTAAAATAAATACATTCTTAGTAGGCCTATATATTCTTACTCTCCTCTTTACTCTGCAATCTTAATATCAGTTCAAAGTTGTTGAAAATTATATAGACGTAGAGATATAGTTATTGTTCCTAATATTCGGATAGATATCATATGATGCAGCACACCAGTTCAGCTCTTCCTGTATGTGTATTTATATTGACTTATATAAAACATATCACGTTTGTTTTTTTTTTTGTTTTTTTGACAAAAAAAAAAACATAACACTTGCAAGCAGCCCATTTTAATAGAGGCTAGAATGGAATCTATTTGCTGATACGACCATCTTTTACAAAATACCCCTTCTTTCTGGTTACATTGAAAATGTCATAAGTAGCAGATACGACCTTCTTCTTCGACATTCCTTTTAAGTGTGATTGAAAAAAAATGGTCGTAAGTAGCAGATACGACCTTCTTCTTCGACATTCCTTTTAAGTGTGATTGAAAAAAAAATGGTCGTAAGTAGCAGTTACGACCTTCTTTTACGAACTCACTATAACAGTTTTTACTTAAGACCTTTTTCTGATTCAAATTTGGTCAACTTAAACTATTACTATCGTCTTAAATATAGGTCCATTGCATGCGTCTTTTAATGCAGATTCCGAATATGTATGGGTCATATAAGGTCGTATGTAACACTTACGAACTTTTTTTCTAAGGCGTCGAAATACACTTTATTACAACTTTGCCGGTTTGATATACGTGTTGCTAAATGATTATTTACTGTAACGGACAAATCAGACATTTGTTTCGATGAAAAATAAGTCATTGAACACATATGTTTGTAATGTTTTAGATAATTGTTGAACACCTCTTGCACATTTTTTATTTTTATATAATGCAGTTAAAAGTTAATAATGTCTTGCCTGTCAAAGAATAAAAGCAGTTCTAAGAGTTTAATGTTGAATTACATATACGTTTGTTTTTCAGACAACGTTCAAAATGGATCACAAACAGGGAAAGCAAGGTTTAGTAACTTTAATAAGCTATATATGTCATCTCTTAGTTTTAATAACAGAATGGTTGTCTAATCAATCAGATTTTCTGTCAGTTTTCTTACTCTAAATCTATATTCTGCTCATGGCAATGTACCCATCACCATAAAGAAATTATCTTATTTAAAAAATGAAATAAAATACTTAAACTATAATGGCCATATATACCAAGTGAAATGTAACAGTCATGTCAACAGTTCTCGGTGTAATACATGGCTTTATACTGCTGCTCATTTCATGGTAAATTTAAGTATGGTTTCATTTTAATTTTATACCCCGAAAACGAAGTTTAAGGGTTAAATTGGTGCCATATCGGTTGGTCAGTTGTACGACTTTTATGATGCGAGCCACTCCTACACTTGGGAGGAGATTCAAATGAAACTGCATACAAATAACAATAAAGAGTACATGTGTCTGGTATATTTTTACGGTTGGTCTAAGAACTACTGATATTTGTTCCCTTTGTCTTAAAAACAACTGTTAACTCTGGTATGATACTATACGGGAGTTTGTTGAGTGAATTCTTTCTGCATCCTTAAAAAGATTAAAAGGAAACCTTATACACATTGAATTTAATTTGTTGGGTTTAATGTAGCACAGGCACAAGTTTAGGTCATATATCGACATTCCAGCTTTTATGGTGGAGGAAGACCCCAGGTGCCCCTCCGTGCATTATTTCATCACAAGCGGGCACCTGGGTAGAACCACCGACCTTCTGTAAGCCAGATGGATGACTTCCTCACATGAAGAATTCAACGCACCGAGTGAGACTCGAACCCACATCGATGAGGGTCAAGTGATTTGAAGTCAGCGACCTTAACCACTCGGCCATGGAGGTCCCTACTTCATACACAAGAATAATATGAAGAGTTTATACGCGCGACATGATATTTTCAGAGTGGGTCAAAATATTGAAGAAGTATACCTCATTTGGCTTAAATAAGCAAGATATGTACATAATCGGTACATGATTGATTGCGACTCGAACGACTCACACCCGCAAAGGGATTTCGATGAAACTACATACATATTTAAATTTGCCTGACATTTTTTTTTGTTTTGTTTTTGCTGAACACTGGTCGGGACCATATACCCTTATGTCTTCTAAAATTGTAGAGTCACATGTTTTTACACTTTTGTAGGGATTCAAATGAAACTTCATACACATCATTTCTATGAAAATTCAGCCAAGGCACTGCAAAATTTAACAGAGACAATTTGTGTACCTTCAAACATACTCTCAAAAAGTATGATGTCTTAAAATGATAAACGAAACTCTCGTGTAGGTCGCAAAACATCAGGACATTTTCTACATAACAAACCATGCAAATACAGCCAGTTAAGCATAACACTCAAGATAGTTAACTATACCAAGCAGCGGTGGCCAAAAAGAAAAAGGCATCAGTTCTGCATTCGGGAGGTCGAAGGTGCGAGTCATTTCAGAGGCGGGTTTTGTTACCGAAGGGAGACCGGTTTGCGAGCCGCCAGCTAGTTGAATAATGGTTACCGATTGCCTACCTGTCTGGTGCCTGGCATTAAAATGTGGGAATCCGGAAGTTATACCGTTCAATGTTTATAGGTGCCTCATAAGCTAATATGCCTGTCCTTTCAGTAGAAATGACACTATAATAAAGAAAGACACACTTCTACATTTATACTTCGTAAATTGTATATATTCATAGATCCCGAATGCCTCAATAATGTTGACATTTTCTAATATATTTTGTGAAGGTAATTTGACATTGTAAATTTCAAGTACTTAAATGGTAAAGTAAATACAGACTTATTTGAAGTTTTCTAGGCGGAAGATATTTATGAAAACAGACAGATAAAGTAAGTGACAGAAATTATTAACATTGAAATTGTTCTACCTGAATAAAAATGATGTTTGATTATTGAAGTTTTATAAATGGTGTAACATTGAACCTTTCTTATTATTTTGGTTTTTCAATGGTGTTTGTGTCCCACACAGAAAAAATTTGGGTGAGTAAGGGAGGGGTAGGAGCACTAAGAGTTGCCTTTGTCAGTCCTTACGAATTTCTGTCATGCATATCACAAAAAGTATTTGACCTAGGGTCATCAAACATAGGATTGTCATTCAGCATTAGATGATATGTACCAAGTGTTTAAACTGGGATTTAACACTGTCAGACCAGAGTAATGGCCCTTGACATAGTCATAAATATTGATAAAATGGCTTTAAAGTTTGTGTCGAATGTATTTTAAAAAGTATTTGACCAATGATTGTGAAATATAGGAGTATGAAGCACCTAGGGTTGTTTGAGATTTACATAGCCAGATAAGAGTTATGGTTCTTGACTCAGTCCAAAATAACCATAAAAATTGTGTTACTAAAACATACTCGACCTAGGAACATGAACCATAATAGAAATACTATTCAGCATCTGAAGTTGCGCACCTGTGGATTTGTTTCGGATTTTTTTGTAGATCAGATCAAAGTTATGGCCCTTGATTTAGTACAAAAATATACATAAAGGGCGTACAAGTTTGTATCGCATATATTTCAGACAGTGTTTAATTTAGAGTATTCAGACATTAGAGATTTTTATGTAACATGTAAAGTTGTGCACCGATTTTTCTGTTTTGGATTTAATTCGACAAGGCCAAATTTATGGTCCTTGATTAAGTGAAAAAATACATATAAAGCGCTTAAATGTTTCTGTTGCATAAGTTGTATGTATCTAAAAAGTATTTTACCTAGAGTCGTAAAGCAGGCGAGGATTGTTATACAGCAAGTTGTGCACATAGTGTTCTGTTTGGGATTTCTCTCAATCAAGCCAGACATACGGTCTTTGTCTAAGTGAAGAATATACATAAAGTGCTTAAAAGTTTCTGTTGAAGATATTCACATAGACTTATGAAACAATGTACAGCGACAGAAAGTGGGGAATCCAGTGTCCTATAGACACACATCTTGTGTCTACTCAGTTTTATTTCTACATATATAAAGATGAATTTAATTTTAAATTTATCATTATCCCTCGCTGAAAAAGGTGCAGATATAATTTACGTGTCGACTGTCTTTTCGTCTTGTTGAATAAATATTAATTCATTCTTAACATAAAGTAAAGGATATCTTTTGTTCAAGTGTAAACAACCACTTCGGCAACTGATTTGTTATTTTATTAAAAATGTTTATATAGAGGATATTACATAAGTGTCTTTTCATATTGAATTTATTAAAAGAGTTGAATAAAATGATAAAATGCGAGGCTCTGCCGAGTTTAATAAAGTCAATGTGGGAAGTCACAAATGTAATATTCTTTTTATCACATGTTAGCCTTTCCTGTCGAAACGTCAAAAATTCTACTTTCTTTTACTATATAAACAAGTCAGTTTGACCAACGTCTCCTATACTATAAACGAGATCGACGTCAAAGCTTTATATTACACTAGTGTATTATCATTTTTAAGTAACGGCTTTATTACACTCCCGCGACGTCAAACATGTGATAAAACTTATTATACTATGACTGAATCATCTTTTTACTTTCACACACAAAATTCAAATTCAAATTGATTTGTTATTTATTATGATTGATTTGTGAGGTCAACCATTCCTGAGCGGCGACGTAGCCTGTCTGTTTATCTCAATAAGGAGAGTCCTGGAATACCGCCGTTATATATACTGTCAATGGAAAACACGGTGACCCCAATCCCTCCCCCCCCCCCCACCCCCATAAAAAAACAAATATCCTTTATATATCCAACGACATAACAATTTTCTTAACTGCACATGTCAAGGTATACAAAATAAACTGTATGACCTACATCCAAATTCTTAACGAATGAAATTTCATAAAGCGTTAAACGGTACCTACTAAAATTCATGTTAAACTAAAAAATAAATACATATGTATTCTAGTAACTTATACCCTTCCCGAGTGCGCAGTACATTTTGTATTGATACTGTTCCAGCTGACCACGATATAGATTAAAATTTCATTTACAAATTCATAAGTCCCGGTAATGAATGAAATAAGGTAGGAATTGATGGAGCTTTAGTGTTTATTAACGTATTATAAAGCTAATTAGAATAATGTTAATTATGTAATTGTTTCATTTCAGTCATTATGATGAAATACCGAACAGTGCATCGAGGGATGTGATAAGGTACGTCAAGTCTGTTCGAGATTATTATATCGAATCAGCGGAAATCTGTGATATTACAGGTTGTTGTGTGTTACCTACAGGCCATATTTTATTTGCTGACTATGAAACTAAAGAAATAACAAAAACGGATAGATATTGTAATGTTTTAAATACCTGTGATTTGCCGGAACAGCCTTGGGATGTGTGTTATATTGATAGTAATGTGGCTGTGGTAGCACTGGAGCGTCAGAAACTGCAGTTTGTGGATATATCAGAAGGGTTGACCCTGACCAAATCAGTGAATACAGATCATCAATGTCTAGCCGTGGCCTGTCATGGTAACAAGCTGTATGTTATAGACCTTTATTCCGTGTATGTCTACACAACAGATGGTGAATGTCAAAGCGTTCTTTATACAGAAGATTATGACAAGGATCAGGGTGGATTCCAATTTGTTGCCGTAAGTAATGACGGTGGAATGATATATATCACAGACACTTACAACAGTCTGGTTACTATAGACAGCTCAGGAAATCACTTATACATATTGACTGATCTACCACATATAGTGAGAGATGTATGTGTGGATGATCAAGGTTATGTTTACGTTCTTTGTCAGGATCAAGTGTACTCTTTAATAGTTCAAGTAAGTACAGACGGCAGGCAGAATCTCGGAACAGTATTTGAATTTGATGGTGTTAATGAGTCGATACAGTTTGATAGGATGAAGTCTGCCTTGGTAGTAGCAGGAAAGTCAGACACGTTAAGAGTTTTAACACTGCATTGATAACACATTTCTACATTGAAATATGTTTGAAATATCTAAATTTGATTTCAGCTGAAACCACATTTAGTTTTGTCTGATGTTGAAAGTTCTCAATAAAATTGTATTTCATACATTTTGATCAATTCTAAATAATACATATGGCATGTTTATTTATGTATGTAGCTCAGTAGTGACTACATGTTTTCAAATATGAATGTAAGAGTTTTCATTAGTATTAAATATAATAAAGCATTATATACATCATTTAATGATTTATTTACTCATTGATGCGAAGATGATATTCACACTTTATGTATCGCTGGTACTGACCTGTAACAGTGTAATAGGATTCTAGTTGTACCCGAATCTACAAAATCTTTCAAAATTATAATATTCAGAATATTTCATAATTTGTAAATTTATTTAAATCAGGAACAATATATTAGATTCTGTAAACATGCGATCTATACTGTGATATATATATTAATGAAATTTAAATATTTTTAATAACCCATTCCTTTATTCCATTTAGTATTCCATCTAGTACTGCACAGTCATTTGTAGGATAGGACACACAGTTTAGTGTGCTTAAGATGCTTGTGCATTTTTTGTCTTTCTCCGGTGTTATGTTTAATACAAAGCTGCTACGACCTTATCTATTGTATGTTTAATGCAAAGAGTTTATGGTCTTCTCCCTTGTCTGTCCTTCCTCTAGTCATATTTATCTATTCCGTCAAATCAGCAGGTCACATGTATAGACATGCTACCGTTTGAACTCATCAATGATAATGTCCTATTGCGTCATGGTGTCTATTGTCTGAAAAAAGGTCTGTGTATAAAAATGCCAAGAACAAATGAATACAGCAATAACAAACAACAGTATATATTTCATAAAGACACCATTGTGTTCTGCTCAGGCGTATGTTTAATAAAAATGTGTGTGTTTATCTCCTTTGTCTGTTTTATACAAACCTGATTGCGTGCTCATCTTCAGTGTATATGTTGTACAAACATGACGAGGCCGTCTCCAGTACTTGCTTAACACAAATCCTTCTCCAGTTTAGGCTTAATACAATCCTTCCTGCTCTAGTACATGTGTAACACTAACCCGAAGTATCCCTCTCCAGTGTATGTTCAATAACTACCTGCTGTGTACTTCCTAGCAATTCCCAGTGTATGTTAAAATCAATGTTAAAATCAAAGCTGCCGTGCCCTATCCGTGTATGTTAAAATCAAAGCTACCATGCCCCTCTCCAGTGTATGTTAATTACAAAGCCGTCGTGCCCTTCTCTGGTATATATAAGATACAAAACTGCCGTGCTCCTATCCAGTTTATGTTAGATACAAAACTGTCGTGCACCTCTCTATTGTATGTTAAACGTAAAGCTGCCAACTCTAGTGTATGTTACATATAAAGCTGCCGTGCAATTCTCCAGTGCATTTTTGATACAAAGCCGCCGTGCCCTTCTCCAGTGTATATTAGATACAAAGCCGCCGTGCCCCTCTCCAGTGTATGTTAGATACAAAGCCGCCGTGCCTCTCTCCAGTGTATGTTAAATACAAAGCCGCCGTGCCCCTCTCCAGTGTATGTTAGATACAAAGCCGCCTTGCCCCTCTCCAGTGTATGTTAGATACAAAGCCGCCGTGCCCCTCTCCTGTGTATATTAAATACAAAGCCGCCATGCCCAACTCCTGTGTATGTTAGATACAAAGCCGCCTTACCCCTCTCTTGTGTATGTTAAATACAAAGCCAACGTACCCCTACCCAGTGTATGTTAGATAAAAGGCTGCCGTGCCCCTCTCCAGTGTATGTTAGATACAAAGTCGCCGTCCCCTCTCCAGTGCATGTTCAATACAAAGCCACCGTGTCCCTCTCCAGTGTATGCTAGATACAAAGCCGCCTCGCCCCTCTCTAGTGTATGTTAGATACAAAGCCGCCGTGTCCCTCCCCAGTGATTGCAAAATGCAAAGGCGCTGCGCCCTTCTCCATTGTATGTGTGATACAAAGTCGCCTTGTCCCTCTCCTGTGTATGTTAAATACAAAGCCGCCGTGCCCCTTTCCAGTGGCTGTTAGATACAAAGTCGACGTGCTCCTCTCCGGTGTATGTTAGATACAAAGCCGCCTTGTCCCCCTCCAGTGCATGTTTAATACAAAGCTGCCTTGCCCCTCTCCTGTGTATGTTAAAAACAAAGCCACCCCTACTAAGTGTATGTTAGATACAAAGCTGCCGTGCCCCTCTCTAGTGTATATTAGATACAAAGCTACTGTACCCCTACCCAGTGTATGTTAGATAGAAAGATGCCGTGCCCTCTCTAGTGTATATTTAATACAAAGCTGCCATGTCATACAATGCAATGCTTTCGTGTGCCCATCTCCAGTGTATGTTAAGTAAAATGTTGATATGCACCTCTCCAGGATATGCATAAGACAACGTTTCCTGTGACCCTCTCCAGTGTATGTTAAATACAAAGCCGCCATGCCACTCTTCAGTGTATATTAGATACAAAGCCGCCTTGTCCCTCTACAGTGAATGTAAAATACAAAGCCACATTGTCCCTCCCCAGTGTATGTTAGATACAAAGCCGCCGTGGCCCTCTCTAGTGTGTGTTAAATACAAAGCTGCCATGTCCCTCTTCAGTGTGCTGTCGTGCCTCTCTCCAGTGTATGTTAAATACAAAGTTGGTGTGCACCTCTCAAGGATATGTATAAGACAAAGTTGCCGTCCCTCTCTCCAGTGTATGTTAAATACAAAGTTCGCATGTCATTCTCTAGTGCATGTGTAATACAAAGTTGCCATCCTTACACCGATGAATGTTTAATACAAAGCTGACATGTCTTTCTTCTGAGATGCACATTTCAAACGCATCTTAATTATCGCATTGTTTTAAGTGTAAGGTTAACTAAAACCTTCCAAAATTTCCCTTATTCAAAAGGTGTTTAATAAAAAATTCCCATACCCTTATCACGTATATGTGTAATGCATACTTGATGTACTGTTCTGCGGTGTTCGTTTTCAAATATACAATTTTACTGCCGTTATTTTTGTTCCACGTATGTTTGAAACAACTCTGCTATTTTGATACTTACCCGTCGTCCCCCATTCTAGTGTGTGTTTGGCACTAAGCTGTGCTGCTGCTATAAAATGTATGACTGAAACAAATAACACCTACTCTCGCAGCTTAACATGGGCATACCAAACTTTAAAACAATCTTGTAATGCCCGTCCCAAAGAGTATATGTAATACTGGTCTGTAATCACCCTCTTTGGTAAATATTCGGTTGTGTTATACAAATCTGACATGTCCGTCTCATACAAATCTGACGTTCTCTTCTGCAGTGAATAATAACGTAGACCGCAACCAAGCAAAATGAATAACAGTCTAGATTTGATCTAGCCAGTCACAGTCCAAGAGATAATAGCAGTCTAGATTTGATCTAGCCTGTCCCAGTCCAAGAGATAATGGCAGTCTAGATTTGATCTTGCCTGTCCCAGTCCAAAAGATGCTGTTTGTTCATCGCAGATGCGAAGATGACCATGACATCTTCTAGGTGGTTGACTGGATTCTGTGTGTCCGGCGATGACTGATGAGGCCAATCCGGGTACAACTGTACCTTCCGCACGTCTCACATCTGAGGTCTGTACGTTCGGTTTCAGCTATAGATAAGCTCACTGCCCTCTCTTTGAGAATAGTACGCTTCCTCCTATACTCCTCCATGCGTAACGTTTCTGAGAGTGCAGCCCATTTAGTAATATGTGTTCGCCAAGCAGAACAATCTTGCGCAAGACTGGAGTCTGTACACATGCCAAGTGCCTTCAGTGAGGCCTTCAAAGTATCTTTGAATCGCTTTCGTTGGCCCCCCTGTCGATCTTGCTCCGTTAAGCAGCTCTCCATATAGCAACTGCTTCGGGATCCTTTCATCTGGCATTCGACATATGTGGCCTGTCCATCTAACTTGCGAGCGTTGTAGAATGACGTAAATGGACGTCAGTTTGGCTCGAGCAAGGACATCGGTGTCTAGTATTTTATCTTGCCACTTAATCTTGAGCAGCTGGCATAGACAGGTCATATGGAAGTGATTGAGCTTCTTGGCATGTCTGGCGTAGACAGTCCATGTTTTGCAAACATACAGGAGTGTTGTTAGTACAACTGCCCTATAGACACCTATCTTTGTATGAAGTTAAATGCCTCTGCGTTCCCAAACTGTAGCGCGGAGTCTGCCAAATGTTGCACTAGCCTTTGCAACACAATTAATTCATCATCAATGTTGACTGTCCTGGAAAGAGTACTTCCCAAATATGTGAACTTGTCTACAACATTTAGCTTGGCATCATGAACTTTCATTGTTGGTTCACTATCAGTTCGTGAAGTATTTCTGTCTTTTTAATGGTGATTGTCAGCCCGAAGTTGGCGCAAGCGGCAGAGAACTGATTAAGCTTTTGCTGCATTTTCGGCTCCAAGAGATAACGAAAGAAAGATATACTAAATGAACCGCATGTTCTAATAACATTAAAATTCACATACAGGTGAATATTTTACGGCTGAAATTTAGGGCTGCTGTTGTTGTATTGATATCTGATCAAATGTGTAAGAAGAACCTTCTGAAGCAAGCAGGCTCGGTGTCATGGATAATTTTCAGATTTACTATGGTAGAATTCCGCTTAAGCGGTGTTTAGGGGCTTGAAGGGTGTTGCACATTTCATTACCTCTCAAAAGACATACAAATGTTGTAAAACTGTTTAAAGACTTGAACAACTATACCATCTGTCGATTTCTCATAAACAAAAAGCCGGATTCTGATACAGCATTGAAAATATCACAAAGATGTGTACACAACATTTCTATAGTTTCAGTGAAGTATTCATTAAGAAGACAGTCTGAGCCTGGAGCTTTTAGGGACCTCACAGCATTCTTGATCTCTTCACATGTTATAAGTTCATTCGTGCCTCCATATAACTAATATAATGCTTATTGCAAAATGTATTAGACTGTTAATTTTGAAACTGAAATATGCTGTTTGACAAAGTGTCAAATTATTTCACAAATTCTTCAACGGCTATGTCATTTTATGACATAATATATTTCTTTTTGAATGACTCAAACATTGTTTAGGCAAAACCTTAATCGTTCAATCTCAGCATGTTTGCGATAGAGGCACGTAACTTTCCATTTTTCTCACAAACCAACCGTTTATATTCGTTTCTATATGTACAGAAATATTATCTACCAGTAGTTTTTACAGCTATCAAATGCACCTAAAAGCATTTAAACAAGCACGTTTCGCCGATCTACAGTCTACATCTGTTAAATCAAAAAACGAGACCTGCTGTTTTCACCTGAATGCTTTAGAAAAATGTATCTGTAACACTGGCGCCGGACTAGAAAGAAAATATAAATGCCACTGTACATGTAGGTATGGTCATGAACGGGAAATTTTACTAACCAATTTCAATTGCGTATTTCTCACCAACAACGCGCAGTTCGGTAAACGGGCACTATGCAAATGATTATTTCCATCCTGCACCAATCAAAAGTTCATCTAGGTTGTTCTGTAACGTTGACCGATTCTCTATGTTAATAAATATTGAGGCAATGTGACTGGTGCACGACGAAAGATAAATACCACTTGTTCCATTTACTAAAATGTGCGTTTTAGATGAGAAATGCGCGATTGAAATGGGTTAGCATAAGAGTTTGGAAAACAAACAATAGAAACTTTTTAATTGCTGTAGAAAACAAGAGTTTAAGTTGTTCTGTCTATCATCTATACACATTTATTTAAGTAACTTAAAAAAGCAAAATACATGCTTCAATTAAATGTATGTTTTACATTAGCCAAGAGTTATATGTTGTTAAAAATGAATGTTCTTACACAGAAGTCGTTTAGAAAAATTCATCAGATTTAAAAACATAAATAAATTAATATCGAAGAATTTTGTAAACAAAGTTGTTAGGAAGACGACGTTGACCTGGGCCGCACAACATAACCAATGCTTAAATAAATAATTATAGCACAAACATTCTGCACGATAACAATATCAGATTTGTTACATACATGGCAGAGACAACATGTTTAAAAATGATTCAAACTGAAGAAGTTTGTATTGTCTAGTTTTGAACTTATGACATCAGTCTACGTATTCATTGAATGATTCTCGTAAATACTAAATACGGGATAGTTAAGGTTAGGGCAGATGTTTTAGATTTGTTTATTTTTCTTCTATTAATATAAATCTATTACAGACTTTATTTACTCCTGTTAAAATGCTGGAATTAAAAATGTTTATGAAATATGCATGATATGTATTTTGTCTCTTTTCTGTTAGTTTCTGACAATTTTTGATAGTTAGTCAGTATCATTTGCAGGGATTTAGTAATAAACAGCAGCATTAAACGTATGTCATTTTAAGTTTAAGAGTAAATGACAAAACTAATGTTAGTACTTGTGGAGCTTATAACAAATAAGTAAGCTCGTTTAGTTTGGCATTTGTCTGCTTTGACAAAAAGGCATCATGCAGTATGAAGATATGGAAATAGACAGGTTTTTTATTCCAGTATATTGCTGTTGTTGTTTGGGTTTCCTGTCTTTGCTACTTCGGTTGTTATATATATATTCATTTTATGTAAGACATTAGCTTGCCATAAATACCAGTAGAAAGAGTAAAGTAACAGGCATGGATGCTGAAGAAGACAAGAATCCTATTGTGAAGTACAAGTCAGCACCACCTGTTGGGGATAACATTGCATTGTATCTGAATATTTCATGTCATACAAATGGTGGAGAATAAAAATGCATGAACGAAAGTGAATTGGCATTGTACGGTGAAGGATTCGTAAACAAACATTATATTGGAATACATTATGTTCATATCTTAAACTGGACTGAAAAAGTCGATGCCATAACACGTACAGACAATTCTCTCTCTCTCTCTCTCTCTCTCTCTCTCTCTCTCTCTCTCTCTCTCTTTCTCTCTCTCTCCCTGCCCTCCACCCTCCCCCCCCCTCCCGCTCCCCACTCTCTCAGTTAGAATCTTAAAACAGTTCACTACAAAACTGAATTCTGCACTAGACTATTAATAAATCTTTCATTTATATCTGTTTTGATGAAAATGTCAAACAATATGTTCTCTCACAATTACAACATGATGAGTACTACGATGATACAACGATGCTAAAGTTCAACGATGCTATAATCGTACGATGCTATGGTACAACATCACTATAGTACAGCAATGCTATGAAACAACGCTGTAATGGTATAACGATGTCTATAGTACTGCGATAGTATGGTACGACGATGCTATGGTACAACAATGTATGGTGCAATTTTGTTATGGTACAATGGTGGTATAGTACAATAGTGTAATGGTACAATGGTTTGATAGGGATAAAGTGTTAAACATGTTAAAGTATAATTTTCTTGTGTTATGATACAAAGATGTCTTGGTACAAAGATTTCATGTTATAAAAGTGTTATTCTATGCAGGATGATTCTTTTAACTTGAATTATCCAGTGTTGACTACACAAGTCTTAGTCAATGCTCCATTACTCCATGACGTCTGCTAGTAAATCACTGTCGTCTCACACATGTTCGCCGATGTCTCTGTGATGTTCCACTACCAACCACAATCGCCTCCACGATGATGAAACCTTATTTGAAATGCTGGAAATGAATTGTATATAATCAATACTATTTATTAAAGGATTGCGTGAGTGAGAATTTAAACAGAAAAATGATTCTCGTTATATATTATATACAAATTCCACTAATGCCTCGGTCACAAAACCGTACGATGTCCGTACGATTTAAAAAAATCGTACGAGTCCACCAATTTTAGAATCCTGATTGTCTCTGTACATTCGAAGCGTCTGGTCACAGTACCTATGGACCCCGTACGATCTTTAGAGGATGTTATCGTAGGATATCCGTACGGAAATCGCAGACAAGTCGTGTGGAGCTCGCAAGAAGCCCGGCCGTACCTCTTACGGTGCTCGTGAGTTCGTAGGGCGCTCGCATGGCACGGTGTCCGCACAATTTAAATTCATATCGTTAGACATACAATAATTATAGTCCTTTCTGGCATGTTTCCTGTAATTCACAACTACAGGTATGAGTGGAAATTATAATTTCAGTTGTATAGATAGCAATGTGAAAGCTAAATGTCTGTGACAACAGTTGAATACATAATGAGGTGAGTACAACCGATTATAAGGATCTTATATGACTGTCTATGTAAGACAGGGTTGTAGGCCCAAACCCGAGGGATAGCGTGGAATGGAAAACCGAGCGCTAGCTAGTTAGAAGTTTTGTCTCTATTTAATGTGTAGGTCAAGAGAGGAGTTCTAAACCTAGGTCACTGTCAAATCATAGAGATACATAACTCATTATAGGCCACATGTTCTATATGATAATGTTTTATTTTTGTCTGTATAAAAGCTTAGTTAAGTTTAAAACTTGTTAACACTCTTAACGCCACATTTCACCTTGATCTTCAATAAACTTATAAATGTTTGTCTGCATGAAGTCTAGTCAAGTTTGAAACTGGATAATCTAAAGTCAAGAACAATGTCACTAACTCTAATCATATAAAACATTGATAACATTCAAGAGACTACATTTACTATCTGATCTTCACAAGATTTGGTCATGAATTTTGGCCAGTCTATTAAAAATTTAGGATAGATTTATGTCATTTGGGTGCTTAACTAGGCCAGTAGGTCACGTCATTGAAAAAATAAACTTGGTTGACGATCTACTTTATTTGCATAAAACTTGGTTGAAATAGAATGTTTATTTTAATGAAATCTATGACAAATTGGATACTAGATTATCTGGGGTATGAGCAGTACCTGGTATTTAGGGCACTCTTGTTTGTGTGTTTCATTTCATATTCATCGTATTCTATTCGATTTTACTCGAAATGATCAGCTACTAGCAAGGTCATAGTACTTAGAAATTCAGACACAATACAACTTAAAAATACAGGTGCATTCATATTCTTTTCCAATTTTGTAGTTTCAAGGTTAGTGAAGCATAATGGCGAGCTGTTTCTGTTGGCTGATTTAAGCAGAGTTGTGGGATTTTTAATCGCTTGAGCACGTGTTCGAGGGAAGCTACTATGATACAGATATAACGTATAGGGTGTTCTGTTCATCAGAGGTCGGCAATAATTCTCCCGCATTGAGAGTACGCACGCATTGAATGTACACTATTAAACCTATGTTAAACCTAACACTAACCTCTAGTCAGTATATTGTACACTCAATACGTGCGTTAATGTTGGCATCATACAATGTTTAGGCAGCTTAAGAACTATTTCTTATGTTGTCAAGAACTTGCTCTTCTTGGTGCATTTCTGTCTATCACATACAGTCCATATTGGATATATACCTGTCATTTTAAGTCGTAATTTGATTGTTGTAAAAAAAACTTTCTTAAACAGCGGGTATATCAAATTGGGTATAAATTATACCCGGTAGTAAAATACTTGTTCAAATATTTGATACTAACTCCGTACAGACATAAATCACTTTAGAGAACAAAGTTGTGTGACAAATTAACGCTGGCTTTTTGCTAAAACATTGATTTTAGGTATGTTTTACTTACATTTGTTTCTGTGTTAATAAACTGTATATATTATACGTAAAGCAAAGCACATGAAATACTTGGCAGACTTACATAGGAATGTTACGGTGGTATATTTAGGACATATGTTATTATTTTTTAAGATTAAATTATCTCGTGCGCACGACATCTTATCTTCAGCGATCAACATCTTATCTTGAGCGATCAACATATTATCTTGAGCAATCAACATCTTATCTCGTGCGCACGACATCTTATATTGAGCGATCAACATCTTATCTCGAGCGATCAACATCATATCTCGTGCGCATGACATCTTATCTCTAGCGATCAACATCTTATCTCGAGCGCACGACATCTTATCTTGAGCGATCAACATCTTATCTCGAGCGATCAAGATATTATCTCGTGCGCACGGCATTTTATCTCGAGCGATCAACATATCATCTTGAGCGATCAACATCTTACCTTGAGCGATCAACATATTATCTTGAGCGATCAACATCTATTCACGAGCGATCAACATCTTATCTCGTGCGCACGACATCTTATCTCGAGAGATCAACATCTTATCTCGAGCGATCAACATATCATCTTGAGCGATCAACATATTATCTTGAGCGATCAACATATTATCTTGAGCGATCAACATCTTATCTCGAACAATCAACATATTATCTTGAGCGATCAACATATTATCTCGAGCGATCAACATCTTAAAAAATCTTTAAAAAACTAATTGCATGTCCTAAACATATACCACCGTAGAATGTATATAAAATACAACAAACATATTTTGCTTAATACACCTTGTCTTTATTTAAGAAATAATTTATAGCAAAAGAGTGTTTTATCACTATTTATGCACGATGGGCGGTTATACGTCGGGCGTAATAATATGACGAGGGCGCAGCCAGAGTGAAATTATTTGTACGACGTATTACTGCCCGAGCGTATAAATAGTGTTAAAACACGGTTTTGCTATAAATTATTTCGATTCTAATATGCCCTTAATCTAAAACAGTAGATAAAATATAGAAGCGCTCTTTCTTTGTCGCAACAAAAACTTCGACGTCACCGCACGTTAACGTGACGTCATTCTAGCGTAAGAGTGTTTTAACAGAGGCAAGCATATTAGAATAACATATTCTAATATGCTTGTTTGTGTTAAAACACGCTTTCGCTAAAATGACGTCACGTTAACGTGCAATGACGTCAATATTTTTGTTGCGACCAAGACAGAGCGCTACTATAATTTATCTACTGCTTTATATCAAGAGCATATTCAAATCGAAATAATGCGTAGCAAAATCGTGTTTTACTTAAATTAATACACTCAAATCGGTTATATGTCCCCAGAATAATTATTCCGCGAACGTATAACCGATTTTCGTGCATTAATAACGTTAAAAGACGGTTGTTCTATACTTTATTTCCTAAACAACTTGTTGTTGTTTTTTAGGAAGAATTCAATTAACTCATAGATATACTAATTACTCTGTTTACCTGGCCGGACCGCTTTTGATCTTTGTTATTCCAGCAAAAGTTTTGTAACAATAGAAAGTTTTGGTTTTAATCTCTCTGTTTACCATTATAACTGGTCAGTTATAGCAAAATACGCAATCGAAATTAATTCCATTGGCCCTAATTATTTTGTTATTGCCTTGGACAGAATTTTTATTAATTGATCAGAAATGTTAATTACCTTGTTTACATGGTCAGCAACATGAGTTTGTTTACAACTTTGACAAATTGAATTACATTAGACTGTTTCATACATTAAATTTGGCCTTAATTATTTTGTTTATTTCAATACTAGTCATTTGTTTATCAAAATGCCCAGTTGTGATTTATTTTACATCTGTTGTTTACTGTTTCTGTGTACATAATTGATGTTTTGACATTGCTGTAAATATTTTGAAATGTTTGTAAACACGTTACTGCAACGTAGTTCTAGGGTAAAGTATAAATACTTAGCGAAAAGGGCTTGGAAATAAGATCGGGTTAGACAGAAGGAAAAGGAATATGGAAGATTTAGAAAGAGTTGTTAGGTTAATGTAACATAGAACTTTTCGGCTTAGAAGTATAAATTATTTAAAGGTTTGGCGCGGGACAAAAACTGTTTAAGAAGCTGATGTATTTATGCCTGGAACGATTCTTAATATAATTCATCTTGTAAATAAACACGTGTGTGTTAAAAATTGCTTACTTTTTTAATCTAAGCTACAATTACATGGCGACAAAACCATATCTTAGTAATCATTGTATGTATTGGATGGAAACTTTACATAAGGTTTCCTAGTCGTCAGACTTCAGAAATAAGAATGTTAGCTTGTTTGGATTTAAGGCTAACTATTGTTCTTTCTCAAATAAGAAATGTTGATCAAATTGTTGCGTGCAACTATATGTATTTGTTATTTAATATAGATTAAAACAATAAGAATTATGAACAACTATATTATACAATAGAAAACTATGGCATGCACCCAATATCAAGGATAACACAATAAAGAGCAATAAAATAGCATGTGAACCCGCTTTATGACAAACATAAGTTAATGTGTTATCATATTCAAAGTTATTCGACATTTGTGCTTAATAACAGCCGAAATATCCAATGGACTGTCATGCATGACACCATGATCAATCATATATAGTTACCTCACTGAATAAAATACACAGCAGTCTCGCGTTAAGTTTCAGTACAAGAAATTCCTTTAAACCAAATATTCGTGAATTTTCCCAACTTTAACAAGACATAAAAATTATAATAATCTCACGTAATTTACTATGTTTCAGCTGATTAACAGCAAGATGAAACTTTTACTAACCACCATTGTTTCCCTCTTCTTATTGCAGAGTAAGTATAATAACAATATTTCAATCAGTTGGACTAAAATAATTCTGTCACTGTACTTCCTAAATGTTACGTAGGAAATTATCTACAGTCAGATTAATTTGACTTAAAAGTCTTCTCGTTCGGATGGTACACACGTTTGATTCTTACCAGTATCGTTGCATTTGCCATCCCCTGTAACGAGGGCTTATAGTCCACCTTACTCACTATCCGTCATACAATAACTTAAAAGACTTCAAAAACAGATTCTGTGATAACTTACGGACTGTTAATTATTTTTTCCACAAAACGTTGTCCGTGGATATTGTCCTGCAATACGGAAGAAATGTATATACTTTTATTTAGTCTCTCTGTTTGTCTGCTGTTCTTCCGTCCGTACTTTCTGTCATCTTTGATTGAATACAGCTATCTGTACGTTAATATCTAAGAAAAAATATGTCAAATACAAACGTGTTGTCTAACGTACTCAAAAAACGACTCAATAACGCGTTGATTCCCATACGCACAAACATTTAATGTTTAAACATTCATTATTTGTTTGAAGCAAATTCAAACCCTACTGATCTAATTTAGTGTTTATTATGTTTATATCAATGCTTTGTCTTGTAATGTACAGCTTTGGGTATACCATTATCAACAAACACAAGATATATGACTATAGGTACGTATATTTGTATGTAGGTTAATTTGAACATGAACATTTTATAATGCTGAGGTCCTCTCACAGACACGAAGTGGGTATTTATGACGTTTCGGGGTGTGTGGTTTTTTTTTTGTTTGTTTTATTTCGTTTTTTTTTCTTTATTTGGGCCAGTAGTCCATTTTGCCATCCGCCTGTATGTCCGTCTGTTACAAAATCCTGTCTTCTCCGTATCTTTTCAGCCTTTAGCAGATGCTAGATAAAAACGGCATAATTTTTTTTATCTTGTAATAAGATCCTTTCAGCTGTCAAGTCAAGGTTCAAATAGTATTTCTTGTCTGCTCAGTACTTTGAACATATGCTGTGTATCTTTTGTTCGTGTCGGTAGATCATTGTCACAAGGTTAGAAAAAAATCATAGAATTCATGATTTGAATTTGTTTGGAATATTCATATTAAAGGTTTCCTTATAACATTTTAGCCTAACTGTATGGAATACTGCGACGTTAAATTCACGTAGGGTCGAGTTCAGTATAAAAAAACGAACTTTTTTTCAAAGTTTGACCGCTATACTTATGTTTTTGTAACAGTTTACCATTTTCTATCGGATTTTCAGATCAACAGTTGGAATGTTATAACTGCGGTTCAGTTGGGTGGAATGTGGAATCTTGTAACAAAACTTTAATATGTCCGCCAAATAACGTAATACATTTTATTTTATTTTTTACATTCGGTTTGTAAAATTTGTGGACTGGACTTTTTTTCAGAAATAAAATGTCTTCACCTGAAATATTCTGAAAGAACAGTAAGCCACATGACGAATATTTGAGTAGGAATAACTTCAGTTTTAGATCGGCGTTAGTTCATGACTGACTAGCAACGTATTTGCTCATGTCTAATGTTACTGTATCAATTTAGCGACAACATTAACTGCTGGAAGTAACAATTGAACTATAAAAAGGTTATATTGTATTAAATTGCATGGACAATTTTATCTTCAACTTTCTGTACTTGTTTAGATTTAGATTGTTACATTTTTATGTACGAGTATGTTCTTTCAGGCATGTTTCCTATCATTCAGTACTACAGGTATGAGTGGAAATTATAATCTCAGTAGCATAGATAACAAGGCGAGTACTACAGGTATATGTGGAAATTATACCGTCACAGGTGGGTACTACAAATATTTATGACAACCTCGGTTGCATAGATGACAAGTAAGTACTACAGGTATACGTAGAAACCCTAACTGCATATATAACGAGGTAAGTACAACATGTATGTTTGGAGGCCTTGTTTCCTAGGTAACACGGTAAGTGCTACATGAATGTGTAGTAATCCCATGTGCAAAGATGACAAGGTGAGTAATAATGGTATGAGTGGCTACCTCAGTTGCATAGATATCGAGGTGAGTACTACTGGTATGTGTGGCGGCCTCAAATGAGCAGATGAATATTGAGGTTCTTTAGGTATCAGTAGAAATTACACCCTTTGGTGCATAGACAACAGAGTGAGAACCACACGTTTTAATGAAAATTACACTCTCTAGTGCATGAATAAAAAAACGGGAAGAACAGGTACGAGTGGAAATTACACAACAAAAAGAGAAGTTGCAAATGGCTGTTGAAGTCTCGTTTACCTGTTTATTAAACAGGAAAACCCATTTTATTAGCTGAATAGCGCAATTTAGATTATGATAACAGCATACATAGTTTTAAACAATATGAATATTCTAAATGTTTCGTTGCTATTTTATTATTTCTACATTACATAGATATAAGTTGTGAATATTATTGCGAAGACAGACCTTATAAACATTTATAAATGGGTTGTTCTCAATAATTGGGAAAAAAACAGATATTACTTGCTCTTTTTTCTGATGACAAGTATATATGTTAATTGAATGAAATTGCAATCTTGCAGCTGTGCCGGGACCCTACCAGAAAGGAGAAGGTGTCCGCTCCGTTTTATCGTTTCGAGTGTTGTTATACCAACCGATGCAACAAACACTGGGTGTAAAGATAGGAGTTATGAGTGAGAGTCATCCATTTCAGTCAAAGAGTGCCTTAATAACCTTTACAGTGCTACAAACATTGATTAACTTTGACTTACATTGACAATATATTTTACGAAATGTTCCCTTGATAAATCCTATGTTAATAATGTATAGTATATGTATCATGTAAAAGTTTTGTTTTCTTCGTTTCTGCTATATGCCCTATTCTGAATGAGCTTTACAGAGAAAACATTTCGAATACAGTAGATTAATAGCTATGTAGCAGAAAATTCAAATTTAGAAATGAATATTATCTTAAATGCTATAATGAATATCATTATCATGTCTACCCGTATGTATAGGGGAGATATACCGATTAGTGTGTCTGCTTGCCTGTCTAACCGTCTGTCATAGAAGTAGATAAGTAGAATTTCAACTAGACATTATAGTATCAATGCTAGTTTTACATATTGTCAGCATTTCCCTTGAATGATTTTTAATGGAATAATAGTTCCTAAAATGGTATTAATGAAGAAAATGTACGTGCTTGCTTATGTACCAAAGTGTCCCTTATAATTCTAGCACATTTGCCTCACAAAATTCTATGGCGTGAAGAAACCTTATCTAAAAATAACCTTCAATGGGTCTGAAAATCTTAAACGTCATAGAATGATTGCCTGTGGTCATAGAGTAAATTACTCAAATTATTTTGAGGTAACAGCTCAATGACCCAGTGATTTTGAGACTAAAAATAGACATGTATTTATAAGTATAAAATATAATAGGTAAGGGTAGATTTCTCGGAAGCACAAAGCACCTCAAACACAGCCTCAGAGCAATGCATTTGCAAAGTAGGCCCACAACAAAAATAATCTGTAACGGAAAACATTATAAACGGGTTTATTGCCAGAATTTTCAAACGATCTATTCCCCAGTTCAGTTGGAGAGACTACCCCGTATAACTTAAGAAACGACACTAATTTTGTCATTGTTTAGACGCAAGCAATGTACTCCAGATCTATTATTCCATCATCTCATGCACTATGAAACGCACTTGAGAATAATATTCGGAATTCACCAACTCTGTCGTCATTGAAATCAAATCTATTGATTTAAATGACGACAGAGGTAAAACTGTTAAAACCACTGTTAAGACTGTTAAAACCACCCGATGTATCAATTTTTTTTCTTACACGGCGATAATGTTTTTACAATTCATCATGCTAGAATTAGAAATATGTGTAGCAATTTGAATAATGGCCTTTTTTCGATTCACATAAGGGGAGATCCCAACTGCCTGTGTAGCAAAGGAATAGAAGATGCAGAGCACTTCTTTTTCAAATGCAACAGATTCAGAAATGAAAGGATTCGGCTGCTGTATTTCGTAACACTCACATTTTCCGTCCACTAAACTCTGAAAAACTTCTTTCTGATGCTGCTAACTTGAATGACGTAGAAAATTCAACCATATTTAATGAAGTACAAACATATATAAGGAATACAGGTCGCTTTAAACCAACCTAAAATTTATTTGTTTCATCTGTTCCCTGCAAAGTCATCATATTAAAGAGAAAACACATTTGAGGTCGAGTGGTTGAGGCCGGTCGGTCGAACTTTGGTTTAGAACAGAGCATCACAAAACAATATTTTCCCCTTTCATTTCTTTTTTTCTTGTTTTGTTTCTTTTATCAATTTTTTTTCTTGAAGTAAGATTCCATCATACTGTTTTGACAAAGTGGGGTAGGGCAGTTTATAATGTTGGCATAACTTAAAGTCCAACCCATTTGCTGATTTTGATTTTTATTTCAATATATGTTTAGTTATTTTGAATGTTATATATATATATATATATGTCGAAATGAAAAAATGCAATAAAATATGATTAAACTAAAGACTAAAAATTGCTTTTGTCCTATATCTGAATTATCATTGGGACTGCAGCTGTCAAACATTATAGGATGTATGGTTACATAGTAGTTGATCCCTATAGTTTTCCATATTGGGGTCAGTGCGTCATAATGTAATGGTCATAGTGATAACGAAAGAGAAAGGTATTTTAGATCATGCTGCAAAACAATAAACTTAAATTGCAAAATTGAAATGGTTTAACTTTTTTTCTATGTACAAACACATGTATCTGTACTATTGCCATATATTGCAAATCACTTTATCTTTCCATGTACTTTCTTTTAAAATGATATTTTTAGTGCTGTTTTATCCTGGCCATTTTATAGACTTCGCCTGAAGGTTACAACATGTCCGCTTACAGCTGTCTGTCGATTGTTATGTAACAGGTCAAGCAGGTGGCTTCAGAGAAATATATACTAAAAAGTGGAGTGTTTATTAACGGAGAACGGAGATTTATTTATTAGATTTTAACTACTGATGCAAATTTTAAATGGAAAATCTGTTTTATTTTATCTGATTTAGGTCTTAATGTGCATTGCGTCAAGACGTCACAATGACTTGACGTCACGGCATCTATCAACGAAAAATTATCATAATATTGCTTGATAGCCGTTATATGGGTAGCATAAATGTTGCCGGGAATTTTTTTATATTCTGTGTATCAAGTGCTAAACAGTCAGCGATAGAGGTTAATTTTAAGACAAAAATTCATTATCATTAGTCTGAACTATAGTGGTTGATTTCTGCCAGCCTTGCGAATCGAAAGGACGAAATTATTCATTTTAGATCACCGAAGCATTGAAATGCTGGCACTGGTGCCAGGGCGAAAATCCGCTATTTAAAACGTAACCACGAAAAAGATGAAATTTAAAACGTGCTTGCATGTTATGGCATTTCGTTTTGATTTAAATGGTGTGCTTATACACTAGCTCTCGCACATACTGTAAACGTGCCAAAACAAAAATACCATCGTTTCGGTTTGGCTCTCGCTCAGGCCGGAAGACAGCATGAAGGTAGCAAAAGTAAATAGTCACCGTACTAAATAGTTCATACTGTTTACTTTTGGTCAAAAATACTCTAAGTCTTCATAAAATAAACAAATTATGATAAAGTCATACACATGTTTATGTATTTTTTACATTTTAATTTGGACCAATTGCTCCACAATGCTGCGGATTTGCACCCCATTCGGAGTGTAAAATTCTTTGTTTCAGGAAGCTTGCTGAATTTTAGAATGTAGATGGTTTCTTCCCAAGTGCCCACCTGTGACTGATATATGCACAGAGAAACAACAGGGATTTTCATCCACCGTTAAAGCTATGCAGTCGCCGCCATATCCTTTTACTGGTGTCTATATGGCTCAAAATTTAAAACAGAATGCTCAGTTAGATTTGATGTTATATTGAGAATGAACAGGCACAATGCGTACATGTTCAAACTACTTTTTATGTAAGATAACTTTTATTTGTTAACAATTCCAAAGGTCGAAAATATAGGCCCTCATGCAAGTATTTAAGCTCCTAATCCAAGTAAGTTGGTTAATATTAGGAAAAATTTAAGAGGGGAAAATAATTGTTGTAAATCGATAAAACATTACCATGGCAACTCGTCAAATATAGACCGAAACAAAATGGAATACCAGGAACAGGTCAGCGATAACTTACTAAGGTTAAGTACTTATTTTTCTAAAACTATAATATTGTGGAAATAAACAGACATTCAAAACAAAATTGAGCATCTACAATGTTTAAGAATGTTAACACTCGTGACTGTCACAAATACGAAAGAAGAACATTTCAAAGATAACAGTTTGTTGGTCGTTTCCAAATATTTTAGAAGATAGTAAAGAGATCAACGAAAAACCATTACACTTTGTGACGCACTAATGGTAATATTACCTCCTGAAAAATGTTGCATATAAGCGTTATTAACAGAATTACAGACTTAAAAAGTGAGTGAGAAAAATAAAGCATTGCAAAGGAATTTATAATTAAGCAAATTGATTATAAACTTCTGCGATTCGTATACACTTCTACAAGAAAAGAAAAATCATTTTTGCGTTCCTCAACGAAGGTGTGTCAAATTGAAAGTGCAAAATGCATGTAATAGTACGTATACACGCCTGGTAAACAACAGTCATACAACATCATACAAAAATATGATGGCATTCAGCTTTGTTGACGTTCTTTTATCGCGTTATGTACTAACTCGAAGGTTGCGACAGAGCGATTTACGGTATACCTCTGAAAGATGTAGCTCTGTTGTTTACCACGCGTGGTATAGATGCTTCTGATACGTTTTCAGTAGTTTTAACACTTTAAATCTGCTAATGCAAATGTCATTATTATTATTATTTTATACATGTATTACAGTTATAAAGCACCCTTTTCATTTAAAAATACGTTCAAAAGTGCTTTACAAAAAAAACATCTATTATGTTCACATACAAAAAAAGTTTTGATTGAAAAGAGCATACTTTTGAAAATTTAAGTCGAAGTTACGGAAACTGGCTCAGATAGAGCCATTTCATCCACCCAATTATACTGATAGGTCACCCCGACAAAAATTATAACAAATGCCACTGCTGACAATCAAGTGAAATCAGTTACCTAGCTCTTACCTTAGATAGCACAGTATCCAGTTTGATTTAGATTTCATAGAGACAAAGATTCTTACCATGTTTTATGTACATCAGGTAGATCATAAACCAAGCTTTTCAACGATTTTACCTAGTGACATAGTTTTTTACCTCAGGTATTCCACCTTTGATCTTTACCTAGATTACCTAGTTTACAGATAAACATTCTGACAAAGATTTATGATGATAAAGTTCAAAATGGCGTCTTCTGCAGTGTTTACGATTTGACCTAATGACGTCGTTCTTTACCATGTGACCCAGTTACAAATTCATCATAGATTTCAAACAGACAACCATTCAAATCAATTCAAACTTTCTATTATCTGACCTAGATTTTTACACAGATAACACAGTTTTGAAGTTGGCTTAGACATCAAAGACAAACATTCTGACCAAGTATTTTTTAATGCGGTCTTTAGACTGTTAACAAGGTTTTTTATATGATCTGAACTAATGACCTAGATTTTGTTTTCTGTTAATCCAGCTTTAACCTTGACCTAAATTACAAAGAGACAAATATTCTGACAAAATGTTACGAAGACCAAACAGAAAATGTAACCTCTAGAGTGTTGACACGGTTTTTCTTTGATTTGACCTAGTGAACTAGTTCTTGACCACAGAAACCCCCCCCCCCCCCCCAATTTCAACTAGACTTGGAGTGTTAAGTCAAATTGTTGATGAAGCACAAAGATAGACACATGGTGATGAAAATAGTTCACCTTGAGAGCCTTCTGCTCAGGAGAGTTAAAAATCAGACATACCAAACAAGTGAGCCAAGATGGCCCTAGGTCCCTGACCTGATAAAACACCATAACAGTGTAAACATATTTAACTTTGTGACCTAGTTCTTTTACACAAAATGCCCCAGTTTCAAACTCAACCGCGTTTTCAAGAAGACAAACATTCTAAGTAAGTTTCATGAAGATTCGAGCAAAGATATGGCATCTAGCGTTTTTTAACAAGACTTTTCGTCAGTTTTGCCTAGTGAACTAGGTTTTGACCCAAACTGACTCAATTCTTAACCCGGAGACAGATATTCTGACCAATTTTCATTGAGAGAAAATGTGGCCTCTTAGTGTAAACATGCGTTTTCTTTGATTTGACCTAGTGACCTAGCCTTTGATCCTACATAAACCAGATTAAAAATCGTCGATGGTTTCATAAAAACAAACATTCTGACAAAGTTTCCTGTAGATTGGAGCAAACATTTGGCTTCTAGTGTGTAACAGCTTTTTTTTATTTGACATATTGACCTAGTTTTTAACCCAAAGTGACCCAGAATCGAAATAATCCAATACTTCATGGTAACATTCTGACCAAGTGTTACGAAGGTTGAATAAGATATGTGGCCTAGTGTTAACAGCTTTTTCTTTGATTTGACCTAGTTTTTTAGATACAAAAATTCTGATCAAGTATCATGCGCATCAAATGAGTAATGACCCATATTCGATTCTGACTTTATGTATCATTAAAAAACACATTTCATGGAAAACATTACTAAGTATACGTATGATAAAATAACATAACAGTGGCATGAATAATTGGCTTAAATTTTTTATTTTAGTTAAATTACTTTTGATTAATTAGCATTTCTAATAGTCTGTTTACCAAATCAAGGGGGGAAATCTGTTTTTACTTGGTCAAAGGAGATAAAACAATATATGAGTAAGCCAATGGCACCAGATCAGAAAGAAAATGCCTCTGTACATGTTATAGCCTACCCCTGGTATACTATAAGAACCATGGTCATGAACGGGAAAATATACTAACGCATGTCAATCGCGCATTTCGTACCTAAAACGCGCAGTTTGGTAAATATGTACTATGAATATTGAACAAGTGGTAAATTAAATTCCAATGTGTAGCGGTAATATTTCTTCAATAGTTCTTATCTTAGAGAAACAAAGCGTAGTTTATAGTTTTTTTTTTTTGATCGATTGTCTCACAATCGAGCCAAAGTCAACAATGTAGAAATTTCCTTACTGCAGACCGAACAAAAGTAATGCAATAGGTACAAACAAATAGTTCCATGTCATCATTTATCAGATATAACTATTTTGCCACGATGGTATTTTCAGCTGTCGAACATCAATTTTAACGAACTTTTCAGTCAGTATAATGTACATTTTTTTTTTTCTTTGTTCTGACTGGAATAACATATTAATGCGCGAAAACTAGGCTACCGGAAGAACGCCGAAGATATAAACAGATTTATTGGCTAATATATTTACGACTATTATGGATTCTGGCTAGTGCATTTACGATTATAGCGAGACACGGAAAAGTTGTGAGTTGTAAATATTTGTGAATGAGAAGTAATTGTTCGATTTTATAGATGTTTTGTTATGGTTTTTCTTAATTACTTATTCCGCCAGTAGCGTTTAAATACAAATAGAACTATTTGTTTGATTTTATAGATGTTTTGTTTAGGTTTTTCTTAATAATTCATTCTGTCAGTGTGTCACTCAGTTTGCGTGCCTATATCGGATTGACAGCAGTTGGAATATTGGCGAGTAGGCGCTGTATTTGCCCGATATAAAAATATGACCCACACCATTTTTTCCTAACGATTAGGCATAGTGTTATTTGTGTAAGATATGATTAAAATTCCCTCAGTCAGTACCTAGCCATTCATATTTGTTAAACACAAAAAAAAGGGGTCAAATATTGGTCAGATGTCGTAAAAAATGCAACTTAAATGTAATAAATGTAAGGTAAGGTAAGGTGTTTGGCATGCCAATTTCAACGTTGATGATTTTTTGTCAATAACAGTGAACTGCGTAAAAGACAGAGTATCTTAGTAACGGACAGACGGTTTGATACCTGATCGATATCGGACCTAGACATGATATCGGTCCGACCTAAAACCAGTGAGCAAAACCATAATGGTCTGACATTGTTTTACGATATCTTTCCTATATGAAAGAGATATTGGTGGGTTAGATAACACTTATATAAAGTGCTTTCAAAACGGAACAAAAATTATTTCAGGGACTACATCTTCCGCTGGCTTTACAGACCTTTATTTTGGAAATTTGTACAGAAATGTTGTCTAAATTTTTGAAAAATATATTACGTACTAGTACATCAAAGAATAATTTGTTTCTAAATGCTTAAAAGCATCAAACTTAGTAAGACCGTCAAAAGTATTCATGAATGCAATTACGGGCTAATAATGATCAATGGCGGGTTATCGTTTTATCGGTCTCGCAAAATATTGCAAAGTGCTTTCTTAACTTACTTGCAGTATTTTAATTCATCTGTAGACAGAGTCTAGCTTATGGATAACAAATCAGGGGTAATAAATTTAGATGTTTCGAGAAATGATTGACGAAGAGTATGTATTAACCGTCATATTTTTACATGCGGAGAAGGCAGTGGCTAGGAAACCGTTTCCGTCAATGTCAAATAGCTTATGTTAATTGAGAAATGATAAATGCTAATCGTCAAAATCTTGTACAATCAGTATTATCCAAAGACAATCGATCCTCCAGTAATTCCAGTCCTTTGATTCAACGTTGCACAAGTACTTGTTTGAACTTTACTACTGAAGTTCCGTCCAGACTACAAAACGATTCTGATTGGCTGATGTGAAAATGTATGTCAATCGTCATTTAACTACACGTGTACGCTAAAACGTGTATATGCAGCATAAATGTGCAATATGAATTAAATAAACAGCACAGATGTATACCACTGTATGACTTCAAATTCAAAATCATATCTAAGATGAATCTTATTCATCATCTCTAGTTTTATTGTAAAACTGAATATTTTGCATTCTGTTTTTGTTTGCTTACATTTCGCCTAAACATGTGCACACAGTTGTGACTTCTAGACCGGATGTTCATTAGGGAAGTTCACGCAAGTTTTTTCTGTAACGTTGGCGAAAACATAAACTATGTGGAGTATCTCCGCAATATGGAATATTGAGACAATGTGACTGGTGCATGATGAAAGATAAATTATTGCTTTTTGAATATACTAGGTACTCGTTCACTGAACTGCTCGTTTTACGTGAGAAATGTACGATTGAAATGGGTTAGTGCACTATCCCGGCATGACAATGGTACCTATAGAATACATAGGGGTAGGGGATAACAAGTACAGAGGCATTTTCGTTCTGGTCTGGTGCCAATAACCTAAGTGTCTTGTGTGTTTCCGTTTGTATATACGAGGGGCGTTCAATATGTAATGTTACTCCGTATGTAGTTCCGTAACCGCTGGTTATTTTTAGATGCGGTTTTCGGCACAGTATAAAGAAATTTATTGGGAACACAATGCTATATATAATTATAAAAGCGGCAGGTTCAAAGAAAAAATATAACCATTTTAGTGAGGTGTACTCAGGTATACTGGACCATAATTATAATTTAGGTATGTCCTAGGCATCCAGAGTCTCAGAAAAATAGAATAACTTGTAAAATCACAAAATTCTATCATTTTTCTACGAAGTACAGCAATTTGTGATGAGTTTTAAACTATATATTGCATTTTTAATTTTACAACACAACTAAAAAGTCTAAACTCGAGGTTGATTCCATCTGGAATGGGTGTTAAAAGCGATTAATCAAATTTGTTAGAACTAGTTTCGCAATCGAGAATTAAGATACTTGTATCAACTTAAAATACAAGAATTTTTTAAACGATGATTATCGCGCCTGACAAAATTGCAAAGGCTTATTGTACTCACATTATCATTTTTCAAGTAAAATATACACGCTCAATTTAAAAATGTTAGAAACTTTTTTATTTTAGTTTTCATATATGATTTTGTAAAGATCACGATTTGTTTTATCTGTTTAAACTGTAAGTGTATTTGTAAGGGAGATAAACGGAAGGAAATAAGATGCATTTTAAATAGATTAAACGTAACGTTCTAAAATTATAATTATCAAACCCAGAATGCCGTGTTAAAGTCCGATTTTGGAGATCACTGACGTGTAGTCATTTTAAATTAGTATTACAATTAAGGAGTTGAATTACTGTGCTTTTTAAACATTCCGAGTTCTATCATTCACCAGTGTTGAACGATTACGTAACACTGGTAACAATAATAGCTTCCGTAAGTATTGGCCGTATTGACCTGGCACTCAATAATATTCTCTTTATTTCCATAAATTAATTTTCGGTGTCCAAACATAAATAGCGATATAATTATATATATAATTCTTTAATAACATAATGCCACATGTTCAGTTAGTTGTGCGGACAAAGCGTTTACAATCTCAGGGTTAGCTGCCAATCTCAAGGTTTTGGGTCCTACATCTGACCATATATTTTTACAAATTTTATATGCAAACTAACCACTTATCGGATCAAATGTATCGTGATTTTTTATGGTCCATTTATATTTAACCGATGTAGAAAAAAAGTGGAATAAAAATTGTTTTAGAAATGTCTTAAAAATACAAAATACTTGTGAGCAGCGTTTCCAGAAAATATATACTACAAGAGAAACAATTAAAGTTCAAAATTAAATATGATGAATAACATAATTTAACAATAAAACGGGTATCGATTAGATTAGATTAGATTAGATTAGATTGCATTACATAAAAATGACTTAACGTGATTCCGAACCCGTGATAACATGCGTGGAAATCAGACACCTTACCACTACACCACCATGTAATATAGATATTTTCAGAATACAAATACAGCGTAAATTAACGAAAACGTGCGAAAATATTGGCAAAAATTAATGAGTGCCGGGTCAATACATACGGACAATACAGTAAGTCATGGGTTTTGAAAATTAAAATAGAAATGTGAAAACCCAAGTGTTACCATAATTAGATTTATGACATTCTTTTGGGTATGTTGTAACGTCTTCTCAAGTAAGTTACAAACTTAATATTTTAACAGCTTTTATTCTTAACAGTGACGTGCATCTTTTCGCAATAATACACAACGTATTTCTGTTACTGTTTAATTCGATAATTTTTACGTATATTGCTAGTATTAAGGCATGCGAAGAAGCCGGACCGTTTCGTTTTACCCAACCCGCCTATCAAATGACGGCAAGAAAATAATCTAAGTTTTATATCTATACATCTCCAAAGTCCATCTAACTGTCCCAGCCAACGGATCTCGTGAAAGTTTAGGATATGCTGTTATTAAATGGTTGTACCCGGACAGTGCCCGGAAGTCAAATATACTTACAATGACATAACTTTTGCCAACATGTTTAATCTATTTCTAAAGTATAAATTTGGTTTGGTCCTTTTTATATCTATAGACACCTCAATTTACATAATGTGCTTTACAGTTTTACATAAATGATTTAAAGTATGCTTTACAATTGGCGTTTTCAATATAACTTCTTCTCGGCGATATATGACCATTTTGTGTCGATTCGCCGTAAAACCCAACTCACTCACTCACTCGATTTAATTGAAGCGTACACAATACTTAACAAAACCGTATATTAAGCCAATATGTTGAGAATTACTAAAAGTACGGTTTTCAATGTAAGCATACACTTAGATTGTTATTACGCAAATATGTAATTTGATTTATTTAATTACCACACCACAATTTAAAGTAATAAAAGTACGCATAAAAAATTGTGATTTTAGATAACAAACGATTTAGCTATATTCGGATAAAATCTGTACGTATGTTATTTTAATAAACTTCCCTCGTAGTTTTTTGTTAGTTTGTAAATTATACATATTTTAGCGTACTGCCGTAACATCATTGTTTGATTTTATTGAACTTTTAAGACATTTAAAACAACATATTGTTCTAATTTTAGTAAAATTTAAGATATTCGTGTTTCCGGGAAATCTGCCCTTACCTTTTGATTTTTTATTGAAAGATATGCCATGAGGGAATCGTAAATATGCAATTTCAAGCCGGTATTGGCCCATGTAAATTATATGTAATTTGCTAATTTGTCTATATTTTTCAGAATGTCAGACAAGTACTATCGGCTAGTAACCTTTATAATAAACATATGCCCAAAGCCTTTACGCGAACTGTTTGTCACTAAGGCAAAGACTGACTTCACTGAACGAAACCTTTATTACACAGACTTGGAAGAGTACCTCAAGTCCCGAAAGCCGGATATTGATAAATTACTTCGACGTTCTAAGATCAGTTTAGACCAGTTTGACTATATCTTCCCGTCAACCGGGAGCGTGAATATCCAAATATGGGACGTTACTTTACTAACAACACTATTGCGAGGCTTATTTGGAAACAAGTTAAAACAAGATGAAAGAGACTGCATCGATGTTATCACAAATATTAGGAATAGCCTGCAACACATTGCAAATACCGAATACATTGTTGATAAAGATTTTAACTCTTCATGGAGTGCCCTTAAGGATGCTGTACTTACCTTGTCAAAGTATGCAGGTTCACTTCAACAAAACTCTATTGAAGAGGAAATAAATTATAAGTACTTGGCACAAAGTCTTGTATGTGCAGCTTCAACTGCAAAACTCGGAGCTTGGAAAGAAGCTGGACCTTCAGGCCGCTGAGATACAGACACTGAAGGAAGAATCTAAAATATCAAGTAAAATCCTGTCAAAAGCATCTGTAAAACGAAAAGGATGCACGGGTATTGTATAAATTATGTCACACCAAAAATAGACATTTATTGCCATAGTAGTTTATTCCAGTTCATTGCTAAATTTAGCACAAGCACGTTGAAAGTATTATATTCCATGGCTAGGACTGGCCGAGTTTAAAGTTATGATAGGCAGAATCATTAATTATGTTGAATAGTTGTATTTAACATATACAATGTAAACAATTAGAGACAGTTGTATTTTAATGGAAGAAATAGACACTGACGCTTGCATTGGAATTATTTAAGGGTATTATAATTTAAAAAGCAAGACATGTTTGCCTTCAGGTGTTGCAGAAAAAAAGGATGAAAGTTGTAGACAACAATGTTGAAAGGATGAGAGGTAAAACATCTGTAATATTTCATTGTTGTTGTGCTAATTGAATGTTTTTAATATGAATATAAAAAGTCTCCCGCGTCTGCTACTACATATGAAAAAATGTGGAACATTCCAAACGTTAATGGTAAAGAAATATTGTGGGATCGGTAAAGCTGAAATGTCGTGGTTCTATTATAAAAACGGAGTTTTCTTTGATAATGGTGATTTGAATTTATATATTCTTGTATTATTTTCAGCAAAAATTAGACGATCATTAGAAGAGCAAAATGATTGTATCGAGTCTTTCAAATACGATATTTCGTTGATAACCCAACAGCTTACAGACAACCACTGTGTAATTGTCACTGGTCATGACAACACATTGACTTACAAATGCGCACTTGCGGTAATACAAGATAGAAAATATCAACGTCCTGACCAATGTTTAGAGATCAACAACCCATCCGACTGGAAACGGATCTGCTCCGAGGGTGCACAGTTTGTATTATTTCGTGAACCGTTTGGTAGGGCAGCGTACGATTCACAAAAGGTTGAAGTAATGCTAAAAGAGTTTGACAGTATGATAGATGAAACAAATGACGATAATGATGATGTTATCGATATTGTCATAGTAACCAACCAGAGACTTTTCAATGAAGTAACAAGACATTATGACCATGATATGTTATCTACATCATCAACGGTTTATATAGATTCCTCAGTAGACATTTATCAAGGTATGTTGTAAATAACGTTAAACAAATTCCGATTCTGTTCGTCACAACTTTTATGTTTTCACAAGTGTATATTTATTCAGTTTGTATTTTGATAAACATCAGGACTGAAACTGAAAACTGAAACTGGTTTATTTGCTTAAACGCCTATTTCTACATTTAAAACATATCCAATGGCGTTGTACAATACAAGTTGTACAATACAAGTTGAAATAAAATATTAAATATAAAATATTTTAAATAAGATTAATTAAAACGAATTAAAATAGCAATTATTAATTTAAAGTTAATGATAATACTATATTTTAAAATATTACTAACATATAATTATCACATTTCTATCACTGTCACTAGCATCACTGTTTTAAAACTCAGTCAAAACTTTTAATAATGCAAAGTAGTCTCTGAAGAAATGCGTTTTCAACTTTTTCTTAAAGCAGTCAATTGAAGAACTTTGTCTGATGTTCAGCGGTAAATTGTTCCACAACAGGACTGAAATACGTGAGACGAGCTTGTAGCATAATGTATCTATTTTATTTAGCCAATATATTGCTGGAAGGTAAGTAAATTAACATCAAATTTTAACTGCGATGTCATTTCCAACGCACTATTCACACGCCGTATGTTTCTGATACTTCATTACGCTGTTATTTATTTTTCTGCATTTTAAGTTAAAGCTATGAAATTTTTGCTTATATTGCGATGATAATGTAATCTAGAAGTTTAACATTCGTAATGTCATACATTCCGTGGACCACCTCTAAAATACACACAAAATGAAACAACGAATCGCGAATCTTTATTAATTAGAGTAATCGGATGTCTCTTCAATGAGATTTCTACGACTTTTGTCATTAAGCAGAACGTATAAATGTGGTGAATTATCAAAGACATTTCGTTATGTCGCGTTGGCGAGGGTTTTATGTAACATATTTCGTTGTGTTGTTCTGGCGCGCGCACCAACGCTCTCTACCAAACTATTAAAAGTGTGCTCTTCACAGCACGATAAAATAGAACTATCAGCGCCCAGCAACAACGAAACATAAGCATGCAACAGAATGAACAGTTTCATTTCGTGCCGGCGTCTGCACCATTGACGATCATTTCATGATCGAGCGCATGTGCGCCAAAAAGAACAAACTGTATCATTGTCTCACCATTGTCTCACCTTTGTGCGCACGCCAGAACGGCACAACGAAATGTGCTTAATAAGCTATGTGCACGCCAACGCTACTAAAAGAAACTTCATTTCGTCTTGGTGGGTGCACAGACGAGACAGCATGAAAAATATCGTAAATGCATGCTCTAACGTAAAATATTTGCTAAATAGTGCGCCAGCCAACAATAATTCTCTGTAAATGACTTGTGCGCCGAAGCGGAACAACGAAACCATTTATTTGTCTTGGTGCACACGCTACTGTACTAGCATGAATGTTTGTTAAAAGTGAGTTCGCCAGCGCAAAACAATGTAACAGTTTGTCTTTTGCGCCAACGCGAATGGTTTGTTACTGACGCGTGTGCCAACACGACATGATTTATTTATTTTATTTTATTGGGTTTAACGTCGCATGGACACAATTATAGGTCATATGGCAACTTTCTAGCTTTGATGGTGGATGAAGACCCCAGGTGCCCATCCATGCATTATTTCATCACGAGCTGGCACCTGGGTAGAACCACCGACCTTCCGTAAGCCAGCTGGATGGTTTCTTCACATGAAGAATTCAACGCCCTGAGTGAGGCTCGTACCCACATCGATGAGGGGCATGTGATTTGAAGTCAGCGACCTTAACCACTCAGCCAAGGAGGTCCCCTAACACGACATAAAACATGTTTCTGTCGCATTCTGTGTTTCGTTGTGGCGCGTTGATACTTTCTCTTTGCCGCATTGGCAGGCACTTCATAAGAACACGATAAAAACTGACGAAGATGAAATGTCTTTAATTTGTCACACTGCATAAGACTAGTTCTTTCTATATGCAGTATTAGCAGGTGTTTGCTTTATTCTAAAGGTTGAAAATCATTTTGAAAAGAAAATATATTCTTTTTCATCCATGTAATGATAATTTCAGAAAACACATGTGCCAACGAGGATACTGTCTATAAAAATCTTTTGGGTATGTATGGTATTTACATGTCTTAATCATAAAACGGCTGTAATGTTCGAATTATAATATGTACTTTGATTTCGAACTAAATTGTAAACAATACAGTGTGTATTGGTTTTCTAAAAGTATTGAATCAGGGCTATTAATCGTACGTACCTGTAATGGCGGATTAATCCTGAGCAGAAATATTTAGTTAATGGTTGTGTGGTTTTCGGTTTACAACTGTTTTCACAAGTACTCTATAATAAAGATTCATTTTTAATGTAAAGAAGGTTCAGATTGTAGCCTTGTAATGTACATTTTTTCATATTCTTCTGAGATTCTACTGCATAAAATAAATGACTAACAACAGAAAGGATGGCTAATTTACTAAAACGTTTAATTGTCGGCTAATTGGTTTTGATTTTGAATATTTACTGACAAGACATCTACATTTTCAGAGTATTCGACAGTTTATCGTCAGAGCTACACAGGTAAGATGGTTAACAAACAAGTCAAAGCCGAGGCTGAAAAGATGTTTCTAGAGTACAGTACAGTTATCATTGTCGGATCTGCCGGAAGTGGGAAGACATGCTTGTCATTTAAGCTGCTGCCAGCATACGATCTCAGCAACGGAGAAGAAACATTTTTTGTCATAATGGATCCAGGAGAGCTGAAGTATGTCAAGTTTTCTTTGCGACCAGTGATTATCATCAAACCGTTGGCTGGTATGGGATTCGACAAAGTAGAAGCATCCAAATGGTACAGGCAATTTGACAGAATGTTTGCAGCTGTACAGGAAAAGAAGGTTGCCGTTATTATTACGATGGAAACAGATGTCTTCCGAATGTGGGAAGCAAACATGCCGACTCATCCTTTGTTAGATCACGTAGTGTACATGGCAGGCACTCGTGTAAAGGAGATGGAGAAATATAAACAAAGTATTCTTACAGATCTTATGTAGTTAATTCATCTTTCATTTTTAGAATTCTATTTTCAGTTTCATTTTACGATGAATGGTACATGAGGTATAAATATAAAATAAGACACTGCCTCAATCGGGAATCGATCCGACTTCAGCTCATCCCATATCATTTGAAACGAACTGGTGGATGACTGCACGGAAGGACACATTTCAATACGATAGTAAATATCAAATTCGGTATATTGTATGTTACCGTAGAGGTATCCATCCCAATTTTCTTCGATACGCATAGGATTGATTCCCTCTCAGTTTTAAGGTAGAGTTTGGAATAGAAACATATTCCATATTGTATTGTATTACAAGTAATTTCCGCCTCTTGGATGGACGCGCCCTCTCATTCGGTATATCGCATGTTACCGTAGAGGGATCGATACCTATTTGCAACGAAAATAGGTAGAATCGATTCCCTAAAATTGAGACAACTTTGCCGGTTTGATATACGTGTTGCTAAATGATTATTTACTGTAACGGACAAATCAGTTGGAATGAAAAACAGGTCATTGAACACATATGTTTGTAATGTTTTAAATTTAGATTGAACACCTCTTGCACTTTTTTATAGTTTTTTTTCACCTACATATACAATAAATCATGTAATGCAGTAAAAAATAAATAATGTGTTCCCTGTCAAAGAAAAACGCAATTCTAAGAGTTTAATTTTGAATACATATATATGTTTGTTTTTCAGACAACGTTCAAAATGGATTACAAACAGAGAAAACAAGGTTTAGTAACTTTAATTAACTTTACTGTATATGTCATCTCTCTTAGTTTTAATAATAGAATATTTATCTCAATCAATCAGATTTTCTGTCAGTTTTCTGACTCTAAATTTATATTTTGCTCATGGCAATGTTCACATCATCATAAAGAAATTATCTTATTTGAAAAACGAAATAAAATACTTCAACTATAATGGCCATAATTATGTAACAGTCATGTCAATAGTTTTCGGTGTAATACACGAGTGCTCATTTTTTGGGTAAATTTAAGTATAGTTTCATTTTAATTTTATACCCCTAAAACGAAGTTTAAAGGGTAAATTGGTGTCATATCGGTTGGTCAGTTGTAAGAATTTTGTGGTGCGAGCCACTCCTACACTTAGGAGGAGATTCAAATGAAACTTCATACAAATAATAATAAGCGAGTGAATGTGCCTGGCATTTTTTCACGGTTGATCCAAGAATTACAGATATTTGATACTGTCAGAAAGTATGATGTCTTAAAATGATGAACGAAACTCTCGTGTAAGTCGCAAAACTTCAGGACATTTTTACATAGCAAACCATGCAAATAAATACAGCCAGTTAAGCATACTTCTCAAGATAGGTAACTATAACAAGCAGTGGCCTAACGGATAAGGCACCTTTTCTGCATTTGGGAAGGTCGAAGGTTCGAGTCATTTCAGAGGCGGGTCTTGTTACTGAAGGGAGACCGGTTGGTGAGCCACCAGCTAATAAAATAATGGTTACCGATTGCTTTCTTGCCTGGTGCCTGGCATTAAAATGTGGGAATCGGGAAGTAATACCGTTCAATATTTATAGGTGCCTCATAAGCTAATATGGCTGGCCTTTTCAGTTGAAATGACACTATTTAAGATAGACAGACTTCTACATTTATACTTCGTAAATTGTACATATTCATAGATCAAGAATGCCTCAACAATGTTGACATATCCTAATATATTTTGTGAACCTAAGGTAAACTGACATTGTAATTTTCAAGTACTTAAATGATAAAGTAAATACAGACTTATTTGAAGTTTTCTAGGCGGAAGATATATATGAAAACAGACAGATACAGTAAGTGACAAAAATGAATATCATTGAAATTGTTTTACCTGAATAACAATGTTGTGTGATTATTGAAGTTTCATAAATGATGTAACATCTTTCGTATTATTTTGATATTTCAATGTTGTTTGTGTCCCACACAGAAACAAGAGGGTCATGATGGCCCTGGACCGCTCACCTGAGTAATATGAGCTACATGTTTCAAATGTCAAACCGATGATAAAATATTAAGAAAGTCAGTAGGTCATATTCATGGTCAATGAAATTCAGTTTTACGATTTGTGTGCAAAACTTTGTATGGCATCAAAATTTCAAGGCTGTATGTTTAAAAACAAGGAAATAGGTCAGTAGGTCAAGGTCACAGTCAAATGACATCATATTACTTGGGGTCATCAGGTAATTATAATTAAACAGTCTAGGAAATAGGATCAGATAATTTTTTAAGTATTTTTCTGTATAACTCACATAATAACTAAGTGACCCCAATTGTGACACCGGGACCATAATATAATACGTCCTCGGGGGTATAAAAATCGGCGAGTAAGGGAGGGGAGGAGCACTAAGAGTTGCCTTCGTCAGTCATTACGAATTTCTGTCATGTATATCTCAAAAGTCATCAAATATCGGATTGTCATTCAGCATTAGATGTTTGTACCTAGTGTTTACACATGAATTTAACACTGTCAGACCAGAGTAATGGCCCTTGTCATAGTCATATGTGTCGAAGGTATTTCAGAAAGTATTTGACCGATGATTGTGAAATATAGGAGTATGAAGCATTTAGGGTTGTTTGAGATTTACTTAGCAAGATAAGAGTTATGGTTCTTGACTTAGTCCAAAATACCCATAACAATTGTGTCACTAAAACATATTTGACCTAGGAACATGAACCATAATAGAAATACTATTCGGCATGTAACGTTGCGCAACTGTGGTTTTGTTTTGGATATTTTGTAGATAAGATCGAAGTTATGGCCTTTGATTTAGTAAAACTAGGTTTACTTAAAATATACATAAAAGGCATACAAGTTTGTATCGCATATATCTCAGATAGTGTTTGATTTAAAGTCGTCAAACATTAGAGATTTTTATATAGCATGTGACGTTGTTCACCGATTTTTCTTTTTTGGGATTTAACTCGACAAAGTTATTATCCTTGATTAAGTGAAAAAATACATATAAAGCGCTTAAATGTTTCTGTTGCATAAGTTTTAAAAATGTTTGATCAAGAATCATGAAACCATGTACGAATATAATTCAGCATGTGAATTTGTGCATCTGAGTTTAGGTTTGGAATTCACTCTGCAAAACCAAAGTTATGGCCCTTGACGTAGTAAAATATGCGTATATAACATAACGACTTGTGTCCCAAGTAACTAAAAACTATTTGACCTAGAGTCGTAAAACAGGAGAGGATTGTTATATAGCAAGTTGTGCACTTGTGTTCTGTTTGGGATTTCTCTAAATCAGACCAGACAAATGGTCTTTGTCTAAGTGAAGAATATACATAAAGTGCTTATAAGTTTCTGTTGCATATATTCACATAGACTCATGAAACAATGTACAGTGACAGAAAGTGGGGGATCTTATGGACAGATATCTTGTGTCTTCTCAATTTTATTTCTACATATGTTAAGATGAATTTGATTTTAATTCTAACACGATCAGATTCATTTTCCTATTAAACAAAAAAGGCTGAAAACAGTGATTTATTATACAAGAATTCACTGCTCTGACGTCACAATTATTACGTCATTCTCATATTAAACAAGCAAATTCGATGAATTGGTATCCCCCGCCGAAAGGGTTTGTGGTGAGGAATGGCAAAAAAATATATCCGGCAAAAAGTTAAGGATGTTAATAAGAAGCAAATAATTTCATTAGTCAAAATCAATTTAACAGAAAACAAATATTTAATTAAAGAGTACATAATAAATGTATGATACTTTGATCCTGACTAAAGAATTTATTTTGAATGGGATATGCTTACTGTAATAAGCTTAGCTTTTAAAATTAAATGCAGTTAATTGAAATATGAGCTTGAAGTTTAACTGGAACGAAATATTGTCTTTGAGTTGTTTGGCACCAGGTGTTGTTGTTTAACATGTATATTTGAACTTAAAAAAACAGATGTCCTTATGAGAACACTGGTAAGATATCTTGAACATGACTGAGGGCAAGGCTTGTGCAGTCACAACTTAACATGTTGAAGGTTTGACCATTTAAAAAAAAAAAAAAGGAATGGAAATATATATATGTATATATATTTATTTTTTAAGGGTGTGGGGGTGCGGGGGAACGGGAGAGGAAACAAAATTTCACATGTTGATTATAAATATTGATGGAAAATTAAAAATGAAAAACAAGAGGGTCATGATGACCCTGGATCGCTCACCAGAGTAATATGAGCTACATGTTTCTAATGTCAAACTGATGATTTTTAGAAAATTTTTGGAAGATTTTCCGATGTACAATCAAGTAACCCCTGGGGCGGGGCCAATTTTACCCCGGGGGTCATGATTTGAACAAAGTTTGTAGAAGTCTACTAGGAAATGTTACATATCAAATATCTAAGATCCAGGCCTTCTGGTTTATTTTTAGCAAATTTATGAAGATTTCCCTATGTACAATCAAGTAACCCCTGGGGCTGGGTCAATTTGACCCTGGGGGTCAAGATTTGAACCAATTTTGTAGAGGTCCACTAGGCAATGCTACATGTCAAATATCTAAGCTCTAGGCCTTCTGGTTTATTTTCAGAAAATTTTGAAGATTTTCCGATGTACAATCAAGTAACCCCTGGTGCGGGGCCAATTTTACCCCGGGGGTCATGATTTGAACAAATTTGTAGAAGTCTACTAGGAAATGTTACATATCAAATATCTAAGATCCAGGCCTTCTGGTTTATTTTTAGCAAATTAATGAAGATTTCCCTATGTACAATCAAGTAACCCCTGGGGCTGGGTCAATTTGACCCTGGGGGGTCAAGATTTGAACCAATTTTGTAGAGGTCCACTAGGCAATGCTACATGTCAAATATCTAAGCTCTAGGCCTTCTGGTTTATTTTTAGAAAATTTTGAAGATTTTTCTATGTGCAATCAAGTAACCCCATTGGGCGGGGTCAATTTGAACCCGGGGGTCATGATTTGAACAAATTTTGTAGAAGTCTATTAGGCAATGCTACATGTCAAATACCTAAGATCTACGCCTTCTGGTTTATTTTTAGAAAAATTTTGAAGATTTTCCTATGTAAAATCAAGTGACCCCTGAAGCGGGGTCAATTTTGACCCCGGGGATCATGATTTGAACAAATTTTGTAGAGGTCTACTAGGCAATGCTACATGTGAAATATCTAAGCTCTAGGCCTTCTGGTTTATTTTTAGAAATTTTTTGAAGATTTTCCTATGTAAAATCAAGTGACCCATGGGGCGGGGTCAATTTTGACCCCGGGGTCATGATTTGAACAACTTTAGTAGAGGTCCACTAGGCAATGCTACAAGTCAAATATCTAAGCTCTAGGGCTTCTGGTTTTTGAGAAGAAGATTTTTAAAGATTTTCCTATGTAAAATCAATTTTGACCCCGGGGTCACCCCGGGTGACCAAGGCAAATGGGCGACCAGGTGTGGGTGCGCAACTTCACATGTTTATAATAAATGTTCACAGAAAAGAATGAAAGAAATTTAATGAAATTCTGCCAAATGGCAAGTTTGTTATGTACAAATATGTGGATTTTTAGACAATTAAAGGGCAATAACTCTGCAGTTACAAAAGAAATCCATACGAAATTGTGTGTGCACAACCACATTATAGTGCTCTAAATTCTGTTAAAGTTTCATAGTTTAAGGTCAAATATATCAAAAGTAATGATGCAGAAATTGCCATATTTATAGTACCCTATATAGTTAACACTAGAAACTTCTAAGGGCCATAACTCTGGTGTTACTTGGACAATCTGACTGAAACTTGACGGGCCGCAAGAACTCATAGTGGTGAACATGTATATGAAGTTTTAAATAAATATTCCCAACCATTTCCTAGATATGGCTCCGGACGGACGGACGGACGGAAGGACGGACGGACGGACGGAAAGACGGACGGAAGGACGGACGGACGGACGGACGGACGGACATAGCCAAAACTATATCCCTCCGACTTTCGTCGGGGGATAACAAAGCAGGCAGAAATCACTGTTCTGACGTCACAATTATTACGTCATAGCGTCAAACGGCATAGCGGCGCGCTGGAAAAGAAACCGATTGAAAACGTGCAAGTATTAAATGAATGCCGTCAAAGATATACTTTAAAGTCCTAAGTAATGTGTTAGAATCGAAATAATATATCTCATTTAGTGATTCGCCCTTGAATAAAATCAATGTTTGTCGTTCCGATGCGTAATATGATATCACACGGGCTGCGCCCTCGTGATATAATTCTTCGCATCTGAACTCCAAACAATGATTTATTCAGCGACAAATCACTAAATGAGATATATTATTTCTTAAACTAATCATTATCTCTCGCTGAATAAGGAGCGGATTTGACTTTCGTGTCGGCTGTCTTTTCGACTTCTTCAGCAAATATTAATCTATTCTGAACATAACGTAAAGGATATCTATTGTTCAAGTGTAAACAACTACATCGGAAACTGATTTGTTATTTATAATGATTGACTTGCGAGGTCAACCATTCCTGAGCGACGACGTAGCCTGCCTACTTAGCTCAATAAAGAAAGCCAAGGAGCACCGCCGTCATATAGGGCCTACCCTGTCAATGAAAAACAGCGTGACCCCAACACTACCTCCCACCCCCAAAAACTCTAAGTTAACCCTTGAGATTTAGTCAGAAGTTTACTATATGTGGAAATTGTATTTGTAAAGAATTGATGAAAAGAATTCCTTTCGATCATATTTAAATTATATATCATATGTTTTCAACTAATCTTTTTTTATATGAAAATAACCTTTAAAAAATCATTTAATGTCGTCGCCATGAAAATTCCTTGTTTTACTAAAACGGCGATTTCGCAGGAATATCAGTACGCGGATTTCAACTTTTAGATAAAATGAATGGCATTGGGATTAATTTCGTAGACTGATACAAACATGAAATCCACAAAAACATGTCGGTCACAAATAATAATGACTTGACATTATGAAAGTTGCTTAAGTGGTATACGATCATGGTATCAAATATGTGCCATTAGATGTTTTTTACCTGCAATAGTATAGAAATTTTATATACATAATTATATATAATAAAACATTATATCTAAAGACATAACTATTTTCTGTATCTGCACATGTCAAGGCATACAAAATAAACTGGATGACCTACATCCAAATTCTTAACGAATGAAATTTCATAAAGCGTTAATCAGTACCTTGACCAAGCGTTAGCAGTTTACTAAACTTCATGTTAAACTCAAAACTAAATATAATATTTATTCTAGTAATTTAAATTTAAATCCTTTCGGAGTGGTATGATAAAATATGTGTTACTGAGTACGCAGTACATTTTGTATTGATACAATTCCATCTGACGACAATATAGATTAAAATTTCATTTACAAATTCATAAGGCCCGGTAATGAATGAAATGAGGTAGGAATTAATGGAATATTACTGTGCATTAACGTATTACAAAGCTAACTAGAATGATGTTAATCATGTAATTATTTCATTTCAGTCATTATGATGAAATATCGAACAGTGTATCGAGGGATGTAATAAGGTATGTCAAGTCTATTCGAGATTATGATATCGGATCGGACGGAATCTGTCATATAACAGGTTGTTGTGTGTTACCTACAGGCCATATTTTATTGGCTGACTATAAAAATCAAAAACTAATAAAAATGGATAGATATTATAGTGATTTCAATACCTGTATTTTGTCGGAATGGCATTGGGATGTGTGTTATATTGATAGTAATGTGGTTGTGGTACCACTGGAGAATGGGAATCTGCAGTTTGTGGATGTGACAGAAGGGTTGACTCTGACCAAATTAGTGAATACAGGTCATGAATATAAGGATGTGGCCTGTCATGGTAATAAGCTGTATGTTATAGACGATGATTCCGTATATGTCTTGACAACAGATGGTGAATATCTAAACGTTCTTTACACAGCAGATAATAACAAGGATGATTATGATCATGATTTTCAATATGTTGCAGTAAGTAATGACGGTGATATGATATATATCGCAGACGGTTACAACGGTCTGGTTACTATTGACAGCTCAGGAAATCACTTATATACACTGATCTACCAGTTTATATAAGAATGATAGGTGTATGTGTGGATGATCAAGGTTATGTTTACGTTATTTGTTACGTTGAAGCGGACTCTGTAATAGTGCAAGTAAGCGCAGACGGCAGGCAGAATCTCGGAACAGTATTTGAACTTGATGGTTATTATCTTTCAATACAGTTTGATAGGATGAAGTCTGCCTTGTTAGTAGCAGGAAATTCAAACAAGTTAAAAGTTTTAACACTGCGTTGATAAAACATTTGTACACTGACATGTTTGAAATCTCATTATTTGATTACGGCTAAAACAACATTTAGGTCTCAAGGTCTCAATAGAATTGCATTTGATATATATTTTGATCAATTCTAAAATTCTAAATTATACATGTGACATGTTAGTATATATATATATATAGAGAGAGAGAGAGAGAGAGAGAAAGAGAGAGAGAGAGAGAGAGAGAGAGAGAGAGAGAGAGAGAGAGTCTATAAGGATATTACTGATATTACTGTTTGTATAAGACCAGTTTTTCCTACCCGAGAGACAGTGTGGAATGAAAAGAACGAGTGTTAGCGAGGTTTTTTTTTTTACCAAAGCTGTCCAGAGGGTTGGGAAAACAGCTGTCTTACACAGATTTCTGCAACATAACTTTTGATATAATTGACTTTGAACTATGAAACTTTAACAGAATTTAGATCACCGTAATATGGTTATGCACATACAATTTCGTTCAAATTTCTTTTTTGTAACTTCAGAGTTATTGCCATTTAATTGTATCAAAATCAACATATTTGTACATAACAAACTTACCATTATGTAGAGTTTCATTAAGTTTCTTTCATTCTTTTCCATGAACATTTATTATAAACATGTGAAGTTGTGTACTCACACCTGGTCACCCCCTTACCTTGGCCCCCCTTCTCCCACCCCCCCCCCCCCCCCGCCCCCCCCCCCCCAACAATTGTTTTCGAAGAATAAGTAAAGCTATCCTACTCACCACGGCATCGGCGTCGGTGTCGGCGTCGACGTCACCCCTTGGTTAAGTTTTTCGTACCAGTCCACTTTTTGACAAAGTCTTTTGAGATAAAGCTTTGAAACTTTTAACACTTGTTAACCATCACCATGGCTAGTTATAGGCAAGAGCACATAACTCCATCAAGGATTTTGGCTGAATTATGGCCATTTTTGCTTTAGAAATCTTTGTTAAGTTTTTCGTACCAGTTCATATTTTGGCAAAGTCTTTTGAAATAAAGCTTTGAAACTTTCAACACCTGTTTACCATCACCATGACCAGCTATATGCAAATGAACATAACTCCATCAAAGATTTTGGCTGAATTATGGTCCCTTTCTACTTAGAAATCTTGGTTTTTCGTACCAGTTCATATTTTATGTAAAGTGTTTGACATATGGCTTTGAAACTTTTATCACTTATTCAGTATAATAGTCTATATCTGTAGGAAAGAGTACATAACTCTATAATCTATTTTGACTAAATTTTGGCTCTTTTTGGACTTGGAAATCTGTTCTGTTTTCATACAAGTCCGTGTTTTGTCAAAACTATGTAATATAAAGCTTTTAAACTTTGAGCACTAGTTTATCATTATGATTTCCATCAGTAGGCAAGAGTACATAACTCTGACAACTATTTTGGCTAAATCATGGCTCTTTTGGACTTTGAAATTGTTTCACACATTGCCATTTAGTGCAAGACTTATCGAAATGCACAAATACTGGAACATTGTTTGTCTAATCTTTTTTTTGTCTGAATATTTAGGTTAATATTTTGACCTCATTCTTCAATCAATTCTTCGAATAGTCGAGCGCGCTGTCATCAGACAGCTCTTGTCTCATTCCTTATTTTAGATGTTTTTTCAAACATTCAATGAATATTTATCAACATGCAAGTTGTACCATTCCCCCACCTCGCTCCTCCACCCAGTCATGCCCACCACCGATCATGCATCCCCTGTCCCCCTTCTTCCCCCATTTTTATGTTGTTGTTGTTTTTCATTTTTAATTTTCCATCTATATTTATAATCAACATGTGCATTTTTGTTTCCTCAACTGTTCACACCCCCCGTCCCACTAAAATATATATATAAACATATATTTAAGTTGTAACTGCCACAATCTTGCCCCCAGTCATGTTCAAGATATCTTACTTGATTGTGTTCTCTTAAGGGCATCTGTTCTTTTAAGTTCAAATGTGAATGTTAAACAGCAAAACTTGGTACCAAACCACTCAAAGACAATATTTCGTTCCATTTAAACTTCCTCACATTTCGATTAACTGCATTTAATTTTAAAAGCTAAGCTTATTACAGTTACCATATTCCATTCAAAGTAAATTCTTTAGACTGGATCAAAGTATCATACATTTATTATGTATTCTTTAATTAAACATTTGTTTTCTGTTAAATTGATTTTGACTAACGAAATTATTTGCTTCTTAGTAACATCTCAACTTTTTGCCGGACATATCTTTTGCCATTCCTCACCACAAACCCTTTCGGCGGGGGATACCAATTCATCGAATTTACTTGTTTTTATAGTTTTTGACGTCATAATAGTGCCAGTACTATGTGACGTAACCAAAGTGCACGCTATTTAGACAATGTTTTTCCCAAGGGAATATTTATCCCTAGCGCGTACTCGGACATATTTATACTTTCCCCGCTGTGTTGGCAAGAAATCTGAAGGTCCACTTTTCGAAGAAAAGAAAAAGAAAGAGCTTTTCTACTCATCTGAACGTCGGCATCGCGTCACTGTAATGTTTTGCTTAAAGTTTTGCGTCTAATATAAGTTCAGGTATTTGGTCGAAACTTCACACATGTCCTTATTGTCATTATGTTAGGTTACTGGCCAAGTCCCAGAACTGTTATCTGTATATCAGCAAATTTATGTCCTTTTCGTACTTAGCAAGTACATATCTCTGTTACTACTAAAGATACTTTCAGTACCGCCATATTTACATACTGATGAGAGTATGTGCCAATATCCACCAGTTTTATGACATAACTATTATTTAATGCAGCTTTCAAAGAAAATACTGGCAAAGCAATTATAGTATTATATCGAAGGTTTTAACTTCGTGTCCAGTAAAATTATATTGGTATTAAACGCATGCAAGAACTTAAGGTCTTATAAATTTGTCTATAAATGTTTCTTCTCCACTTCCTTACAACATGCTTTATGGTTGATCACTATTACAAAATAATAGGGAATCGATCCTATCGATCCCTCTACAGTAACATGCGATGTACAGAATGAGATATACTATCGAATTAAAAACTTCCGTAACGCGCACACAGAATCTGACTTTGGATGTTTTGGAAGTGTACGCTTTTTTCATGTGCCTAATAAGTAGCCACATTACTTGTCTAAACCGCAACGTATTGCATATTAGTACAAATATTGGCACTGTTGTTTTTATTCCAAACATCTACCTTTACGTTGACAGGGAACCGATCCTGGGCAAAACGGTGAAAATCAGGATTGATCCCTCTACGATAACATGCAATATACCGAATGAGATATTTACTATTGACTTGAAAAATGTGTCCTACGGCCCTTGCCATCATTAGACAGTTGTTCTGTTCAAATGATATGGGATGAGTTGAAGTCAGATCGATTCCCGATTGAGGCAGTGCTCTTGTGCTCTTTTTCATATTGTCTTAACATGATTGTTTTCTTTTTTAAAGGTCCAGTAACACTGAGAATGAACTTACAGAACATTATTTGTTGTTAATAGTTTAAAGATAAATCTATGTTTTTTTTTACTCTATTTAATAAAATCTGAAAAGTAGATCCCTCGGAAGCACCGAAAACAAGACAAACAGTGAAAATTGCAGACTCGGTTTGATTGAGTCTGTTCATGAGCAGTAAAGGGAAATGCAACACTGCCCAAGCCCCCTAGCACCGGTTTAAGCAGTATTCAATATTCAAATCTAAATGAGTTGAAATCAATGATC